>NW_004440699.1:0-3980 GCF_000184155.1 Fragaria vesca subsp. vesca | reverse complement strand
GGCAAACGGCGAGCGAGGCCGGTCCACCAAGAGCTCGCCGCCGTGAGGTTAAGGTTTGGATCGTTAGCAGTTGGTTTGGGAGCCATTGTTTCTGGGCGGAGTGAGTCCGGTGGTGAAGTTCTGTTGGTTGCAGAAGAAAGGGAAAAGCTTGGTTGGAAAGCGATGGTGAGATGTGGGGACCCGCATCGAGGTTTATAAAGGAGACGAACCGTAACGTCTTTTCAATTAGTAGCCGTAACGAGGAGACGCGATGACGACCGAAACGTCAGCACGTTTCAAATTTCAAACAGTCGCAATGAATGAAGGGAGGCGACGATGCCGAAACGTCAGCACATTTTGAATTGCGGATTCCCGCAAAGTGCTCATTAAGGCCTTTTCGCTTATCCGTTGCGAAGTGGATTAAGCTCAAGGCCTAGGGGGCAATGTTTGAGTCCAGTGGGTATTTTTTGGTCCAAGACTCGGGGTACGTTTTGGATAACACTTGGGCCAGTACCTGTGGCCCTTTTTTAATGCGAAGCCCACGAAGGGTGGCGAAGTCTGGCAACACGCGAGCTGGAGTTTTGCAAGGATTCCGATACCCCGCGGGATTCGATGTCCTCGCGAGATCCTTTGTTCCAGTTTGTGTAGGATTCTACAGTGCATGGCGAGGTAGAGTTGGAAATGGACTGTGGTACTCCGCGGGATAGGATCGCTTAATGTTCGAGTTCGCGTACGACGCTACAGTGAGATGATGCGGGGCGGTGAGCGAGACCTAGGCGAGGTCTGTTCTGGACACGTGTTGCACGGATCGCGCGGCTCGCGAGCTGGTCGTATCCTTGTGGAATTCTAATTGCTGAGTCCGAACGGGTTGTGATTAGGTCTCTGCGAATTGCTTGCGGATCGCTATATAAGGGAGCTCGACACACAACACAAGCAATCACACAACATAAGCAATCATACAAAAACAATTACAAATCCTCGAGCATCCTCGAAACCCTAAGTTCTAAGTGCACTTCACCTTAGTTCTCAGACTCCCTCTTGATTCGCCTTTTTTCCCTATTTGTTGCTCTGCTCACCCTAGCAGTGAGTATCGATTCACATGTGACAAGAGATCTTACTTGTAATCCCTCATCCGTGAGGTGGCACCGGTAACCCCCTCTTCGCTTGTTTAGAAGTCTAGCCGCAGTGCATTCCTTTCCTCGCCCGCGAGGTGGCACGCCCCGCAATCTCCTTCTCTTTACTTTTGAGTCACCGGAGTTCCGACTCTGCCCCTGCTGAGACGCGTGGCCAAAACAGGTGTTACTGGGGTGGACTTTGCGATATGTAAAGTGGATCATGCGCACTCGTTAGCCTTCAAGAAGATTGATAGCAAGTCAGCTAAGTGTGCACCTTCCAAGCAGCGGCGGATTCAGGATGAAAATGTCACCAGAGTTAAATGCAACACACACAAAATTTTGCTCGACGGTGTGAGAAATTTTGGTTCATTAAAAATGAACAGACATATATAAGGAGGACGTAACAAATCTTATCCTCAAACGTATTTGCATGAATATAAATTAGACACAATACAATACAAGAAACACAATTAGAAACTAACTAAATTGTACTCTACGAGGCCCTCCAAAGCTTCAAAATCTTTAATCACCATTTCATTGTCAACCGCTTTAGCAAATTCCTTTTCAATGATGATGGTTGAACTTTACCAAATTTCAATGATGATGGTTGAACTTTACTAAATCATGTACTGATATCTTTTGATCTAGGCCTTTTGACACGATTAATTTGTTCATCTGACATTCTGTGATTCCAATTATTACTTTAGCAATTCAACAATTCATTACTTAACAAGACAACAATTCAATTGAATAATGCATATAATCCAGGACACAAATGCTACAAAGCATTCAAATATTCAATGTATATCACTGATTCACTGGAACACAAAGGCTACAATACAAAGAATTCAAATATTCAATGCATATCACTTATTCAATGCATTCAATTAAAATCGTATTCAATGGTTTAGTTAGTAGCATACTAGTAGGTTATGTTTGATAGCTCTTTCTTATTTGACGACTTCAAATTCTATTTTTTTTCTTTTCGATTTCATACTTCAAATTCTATATTATCATAGCATAAACAGAATGTGATGGAGGTGATATTGACCAAATGAACACGACCCCTTCAGATTTATGTAGTTGGTATATTAGTGCATATAAGATATAACCCACTACCCAGAACACAATTACATAAAGCTGATTGGGTAAGAATACAAACCTAGTCTGGGGAAGTGAACGGGGAGACGGCGATTGGGCGGCGGCGATGGGCAAACGACGAGCAGACGATAATTAGGGATTGAGTTTGAGTGTTTCAGACTAGAGAAGAACTGAGGAGATTGACTTTGAGAGTTAAGTTTAAGAGTGAAGTAAAACGACGTCGTCTATGACTTATTATTATTATTATTTTATTTTTATTTTTATTTTTTATATGTAGTATGATAGATTTTTAGGCTTTCAAAACTGACTTAGGCTCTAGCCCAGGCAAGCCTTGGGCTGGATCCGCCCTTGCTTGTAAGGAACAATAGAAACCACATGATATTAATATAGTGCTAGCAACAAGTAAAAACAACAATTTATTTATGTGAGGGGCAATCACAAAGAACGAATGAATAATCGAAATGGGAAAGAAGAAATGATCCCACTATCTAACTATATAGTTTTGTAGTAGTCCGGCGAAAGTCTGAAGATCGACCGGTGACCGATGAGGTTTCGGTAAAGTCTTACTTTTTAATTTTCTCTCTTTCTAAGCACATTTAAGGGGTGAGGACAAAAAATCTCCCTCTCTCTCTATATATATATATATATTCTTATGGTGCAGATTTCAACTTTAGACTCACTTTTCAATCGAATTTTCACATCTCCACCGTGTAGTCTTTAGATACTAGTGTATAGATCATCTATGCAAAATTACAGTCAATTTGGTTATCATTAAGGCACTCAAATTCGATTAAACTAATGGGTGAACATAATTCTGTCGAACTTGAACTGTTCATGTTTATAACATAAAAACGTAGTTTTGAGTGCCTTAATGATAACCAAATTGGCTGAAATTTTTTAGAGATGATCTATACATTAGTATCTAAAGACTAGATAGTGGAGATATGAAAATTTGATTGAAAAGTGAGTCTAAAGTGGAAATCCGCACTGTAAGAATAAATAAGGACATCCTTACCTAAGAAAGACTATGTATACACACACACACACATACAGTTCTTATCAGGTCCAAACATTCTTATTTATGCAAAAGGTACGAATTTTGCCAATAAAACCACTTTTCAGTCATATTTTTCGATCATAGCCGACTAATATCTAAATATATATGTCATGATCATCTCTGTAAAATTACAGTTAAATTGGTGATCGTTAAAGTATCAAAATTATATGAATACAATGAGCGAACCAAATCTGTTCAACCCAAACCATTCGTGTAATTCACAGTTTTGAATACCTTAATGATTACCAAATCGGGCATAGGGCTGAGCCTCCTAGCTAGGCTAGGTTCCAAACCCCGTTTAAAAAAAAATCAATTTGGTTTTTTATAAATATGATATACTCATATTTATCTAAAAAATGAATGGTTGAGATGAGAAAATATGATCGAAAAGGAGGTTTGTATCTGAAAAGGTATATATATATATATATATATATATATATATATATATATATACAACCCCCTTCATTGAGAGATCCCTATTTTTTGGCCACTTTTTAGGGATAGGGCATTACACCACTTCCCAATTGAATTTTTACATCTCCACCGTTCATATCTTAGGTCTATATGAGTAGATCACCTCTACAAAATTTCATATGATTTGGTGATCGTTAAGGCTTTCAAAAGTTTGATTTAGTTTTAATGATCTTGAACGGTCCAGCTTATGTCAAACTAAAACCGTTGAAGGTTATTAAAACTAAATTGAACTTTTCAAAGCCTTAACGATCACC
>NW_004440698.1:0-1003 GCF_000184155.1 Fragaria vesca subsp. vesca | reverse complement strand
AAGCCACTGGAGACCGCCACACTTGTCCCAAAAGCTTCGCCGTCGTCTCTACTTCATTGCTGGATAGGTGGTGCATCGAGTGGCGCCGCCGTGAGAGATAAATCGAGCTCCAAAACTCCGCCGGTTCGGATTCGGTGTCGATCGAATTTCTCCTTCCTCAGGTCACCATTTGGTGAGTTCTATATATGGATAAGTTGAGTTTGATTAGTACTACATTCTCCTAGAATTTGGTAGCTCGATTCGGTGTGTGTGAGGAGAATCGAAGATTTGAAGTTTTTAGGGTTTAAAATTGGGGATTTTTATATTTTGATTCAACTGACCTATTTAGGCTTAGAATTGGGCTTCGACTTCTTCTAGAAAGTTGTTCGAAATGTTGAGAAGAAGAGTATGTCAAATTTTGGTGGTGATTGGAGGTGGCCGAAAGTTTCTGCAGTTTTTTTTTTCAAAAACCAGCAACTTTAGCCGACGATATTTAAAGGTTTAGCCGACGATATTTAAAGGTTTATTCGTCGGCTATAGTATTTTTAAATTTTTTTATAAGGTTTAGCCGACGAATTATGGCATATTTCGTCGGCTATAATTATTTTTAAAAATTTTTATAAGGTTTAGCCGACGAAACAGACTATATTTCGTCGGCTATAGTTATTTTTTTAAATTTTTTTATAAGGTTTAGCCGATGAAACATACTATATTTCGTCGGCTATAGTCTGGGAAAAATTTTTTTATTACAGACTTTAGCCGACGAATATCTTAATTGTTTCGTCGGCTAAAGTCTGGGAAAAAAATCGACGACATGTTTTTCGTCGGCTAAACTGCGGGACTATAGCCGACGAAATTTTTTTTTTTCGTCGGCTAAAGTCATCACAGACGACATTTTCCCGACGAATTAAGCTAACAGACCGACAAAAATTTTTCGTCGGCTAAAGTGCTTGTCCTGGTAGTGCTTGCATCAGAAGCGAACATGCATGCCCTAAATAACAGCAGTGATAAGCAATCATTCTAC
>NW_004440697.1:0-1888 GCF_000184155.1 Fragaria vesca subsp. vesca | reverse complement strand
AGTTATGTTTAGAGGAAGTTTGTTTCCGGGTTTGAAAAGAGTATAAGTAGAAAAATGTGTGTGGGATGTTTTGGGAACCCTAAAAAACAAAGTCAGTCTCTGTTTTCTCTCTTCCCTTTCTTTTCTTTCTTTTCTCTCTTCTCTCTCTTCTCTCTCTTCCTCTCCCGAGCTTCCCCCGAACTCTCACTTTCTCCGGCCGAGTTCTCCCTCATCCGGCCACCAAACCGGACGCCACCGGTCCCATTCGACTCCCACAGCAGCCCTCTCCATTTCTGGAGCAGTTCCGCCGGCTGTCCCGCCGCCTGGAAGCCGCCACGAAGCGGCGGAGCTACCGCTGTCCCGCCGGAAAACCGGCGATTTCGACGCCGTTTTCGGCCAAGTTTAGGTGAGTCTTGATCCCCTCTTCCTCCTGGTAGTGTTTAGGCATGCATTGAAGCAAGTTTTTAAGGTTTTGAGGCCGGTTTTGCAGAAAGTTGTTCCCCTTGCTTCAAGCTTCAACTTTGCTGTTGGGAGTTTTCTCAAATTCGGAAGTTTGGGGTGGCGCGTGAGGCCCACTCGCCGCCGCCTATGGCGGCGCGTGGCGGCGCGTGGCGGCGCGTCCGGTTGAGTTGCAGCCCTAGTTTCCTGTGGTTAGGTAGTCCTTACTGCTGTGAGCTTGTTGAGTGGTAGTGTGGCTAGTTTTTAAGAAATGTTGGCATGCTAGAACGTTAAGTGTGATTTTAGGTTTGTTGGAGGTTTGAGTTAGGAATGGAGGATTAGAGGCAGCCTTTGTGGGTATCTAAGTTCGACGACTTTGGAAAGTTGTCATCTCTTGAATTAAGGGTTAGTTAAGGGTATTGTGTTAACCTATAGTATTTTAGTTACTAAGGTTTTAATTGTGCTATTTTTAGGTGATTTGTGAAGTTGAGTTGGTTTACCTTGGTCGGTTGTGGAATTTGCAGCGGGAGATTTAGGTGAGTAAACCTCACCAAGGTTCACTTTTGAACCTAAAGATATTATGGTTATATAATGATAATGATGGTGATGTTGGTTTTAATATCATGCTTTTAATTGTTTTTAAAATTTCATGAGCTTGATCGCCAACGGCTCATAGGTAAGATAAAAACAAGTTTTCTTTATATTGTGATGTTGAGAATAATGATGTGATTTATATATTATGTTGTTGAGAATAATAATTGTGATCTTGTGTTGTTGTGGATAATGTTGTGAAAATTATTGTGCTTGTTGGATAAATAGCCAAATCGGGTTCCAAGCCCTTTTTGGGTGATTGGTTGCGGTTAAGATGCTATTTATCATTTTTGTATTGATATTAGACAGTCAAATCGGGTTCCAAGCCTTTGGCCGGGTGATTGGTTACGGTTAGGAATAGAGCTCTAGTCCGTCTGTCAGTGTAGGTCATGGGAGATACTGTATGGTATCTGGGACCCATGGGTACACATAGTGTTGTGGTAGGTCATGAGAGGTATTTTATTAATGGGTATCTGGGACTCATGGGTACATCTCTTGGGTAATGTGTTTGATGTGTGGTTTGAAATTATTGATCCAATCTCTCTTGTGAATATTGGATGTGATAAATGTTGTGTTGTTTTTTGAGTTTACTCATACGAGCTTTTTAGCTTACCGAGTGTGTTGTTTACAACCCGGTGCACCATTTCTTGGTGTAGGGGTTAGACCTGCAGGTGAGGATCAGCAGGGTTGAGATGGAGGCGTAGTGGCAGGGTTTTTTGTTGAGTTTTGGGTGTGTCTTTGTATATTCTTTTATATACACGGGGATATGAATTATTAAACTCATGTGAGCGTTTCCTTTCTTGTTCTCAAGTTATGTAAACAAGAAAATGTAATATTTAACTCAATTTGGAGTTGTGTGTAAATTTACATTTCGCATTGA
>NW_004440696.1:0-1322 GCF_000184155.1 Fragaria vesca subsp. vesca | reverse complement strand
ATTATTCATGAAAATTCTTGGGTTTATGCGAAGTTGAAGTTCGGGAGTTTATTTAAAGTTGCCTTGACTTTTAATAGGCCAAAAGTTGACTTTATTTTCCGTAAGTTATCTTCGAAAACTTCCTTCATGAAAGTTGTAGAGCTTGTCGATACGAGTTCGTAGACATGCGGCACGTCTAAAACGGATGTCGTATGAAGAAGTTATGTTCAGAGGAAGTTTGTTTTCGGGTTTGAAAAGAGTATAAGTAGAAAAATTGTGTGTGGGATTAATTAGAACCCTAAAAATCAGTTTCCCTCCTCTCTCTCTCCTCCCACCCGAGCTCCCCGAGCCTTCACTTTCTTCAGCCGAGTTCTTCCTCCTCCGGCCACCAAACCGGACGCCACCGGTCCCATTCGACTCCAACAGCAGCCCTCTCCATTTCTGGAGCAGTCCCCCCGGCTGTCCCGCCGCCTGGAAGCCGCCACGAAGCGGCGGAGCTGCTGCTGTCCCGCCGGAAAACCGGCGATTTCGACGCCGTTTCCGGCCAAGTTTAGGTGAGTCTTGATCCCCTCTTCCTCCTAGCAGTGTCTAGGCATAGTTGAAGCAAGTTTTTGAGGTTTTGAGGCCGGTTTTGCAGGTTTTGTAGAGTGATTTTCTGGTCACTGTTCGGGGAAGTTTCCGGCCAGTTCCGGCCAAAATTGGTCGAAGTCACAGGTATGAAAGTTGTTCCCCTTGCTTCAAGCTTCAACTTTGCTGTTGGGAGTTTCTCCTAATTCGGAAGTTTGGGGTGGCGCGTGGGTCCCACTCGCCGCCGCCGCTTGTGGCGGCGTGTGGCGGCGCGTCGGGCTGAGTTGCGGCCTTAGCTTCCTGTGGTTAGCTAGTCTTTGTTGCTGTGAGCTTGTTGAGTGGTAGTATGGCTAGATTTTAGGCAAGGTTGGCATGTTAGGACTTAAGTTTATTTGTGTAGGCTTGGTTGAGGTTTGGGGTAAGATTTGAGGATTAGAGGCGGCCTTTGTGGGTCTCTAAGTTAGACGACTTTGGAAAGTTGTCATCTCTTTAACTAACTAAGGGTTAGTTAAGGATAGTGCGATAACCTTTTGTGTTTTAGTTACTAAGGTTTTATTTGTGCTATTTTTAGGTGATTTGTGAAGTTGTGTTGGTTTACCTTGGTCGGTTGTGGAATTTGCAGCGGGAGATTTAGGTGAGTAAACCTCACCAAGGTTCACTTTTGAACCTAAGGATATTATGGTTATATAATGATAATGATGATGATGTTGGTTTTAATATTATGCTTTTAATTGTTTTTAAAATTATATGAGCTTGATCGCCAACGGCTCATAGGT
>NW_004440695.1:0-1103 GCF_000184155.1 Fragaria vesca subsp. vesca | reverse complement strand
CATTCGTGGTTCCTCAATTTCGATAGAAGATTCAATCGCCAGTTCCCTATGTGGTTTTGCAATTGGTGGGATGACCATGGTTGCTCTCATGACCTTCTCCCATTACAACTCCAGAATGCAGTCACAAGATTTACTACAGTCATGACCCTTTCAGATTATGAGAAAAGATTTTCTCCCACTCTTCAATTCATGGCCAAGTATAAAATTCCTTGGATTTTGAAATGGCAATACAAAATTGAACCTGAAGAATACATGGTTACAAGACAATTCCTAGTAAAATGGTGGGATAAATTCGACCCTGAAAGAGTTTTAACTCAATTCAGTGAAGAATTCACAGTTATTCCCTCGACTTCAAAAGCTCCGGTTTCCATTCAGCCGGCCCCTCCAATCTCGCAGTTAACATCTCCAACTCCTCAGTCACCATCTTCTTCAAAGAAGACAAATCAGTCACCATCCTCTTCCCAGAAGAAAAAGGCCTCCAGTTCATCTTCATCTTCCAAAACAGAAGAGTTAAAAGAACTAGCAAAGCAATTACTTCAAGAAGCAGCAAATTTATCTACAGATGATGGAGAAGAACATTCTCCATCTGAATCATCATCACACAGTCATCAAAGTTCCCCTAATCAACCAAAAAGATGGGCAGATTATGAAGATAGTCAAGACCCTTATGCTGAGTTTGATTGAATCCAGTCAAGACCATCTCAGTCAGTTTTTCCATTAAAATCAACAGTAAATCACATGGCAGACAATTCACTATTCATCAATAGTAAATCACATGACCAACAGTTACTCAGTGGCAGACAAGTTACTATTCACCAACAGTCACTTTTTACTATTCATCACTTTTGTAATTTCTATTTATAGAGGCCTCTGGCTTCATTGTGAACCAGGCTTCATTTTTCTCTTTTTCTCCTCCCATTCTCTCTCCAGTAAAATACTCATGTAAACAGAGCCCTTGCTCTTACATATGCATTGATTTAAATTTGTAAGTTTGTAACTCTGAGTTCTTATCAATCAAATGTTTTAGTTCATCTATCAATCAAATGTTTTAGTTCATCTATCAATCAAATGTTTTATTTATTTGCTTCCGTGTTTTGGTATCA
>NW_004440694.1:0-1240 GCF_000184155.1 Fragaria vesca subsp. vesca | reverse complement strand
TACGTCTACGGTTGAAAAATCACGGTATTCCGGTCATGTCTCGGTGCCGTATAGTTGCTGTCAATGCAATTTTCCATTCTTTCTCCCTATGGGTAGCCCTATCTTCGGTGGTTATTTTGCATAAAATTTTTATAAGACTTGTTACGTCTCATCGGTTTGAAACTATTTTCAGTTGAAGGTCCGGCCAAAATATGTAATTTAGACAGTCCAATGACCTTTTCCGTGCGTTTAGGGGTTTGACTTAACGGATTGACCGTCCGGATCGAGCCCTTAACCTTGTCGGATCAAGTTGAATTTTTTCCCATACATGTATTTTATCATGATGGTCAGATCTGACGGTCGGATTTTCGTTCTAAAGTTTGATCATCACGAGCAGTAGTCACAGTTTGACGAATGTATAAAAAGTTATAAAGCCGACGAATTTAAATGGTTATAGCCGACGAATTTTGTGTTTAGCCGACGAATTTCATAGGTTTAGCGGACGAATTTCAAAGGTTTAGCCGACGAATTTTATCTTAACCGACGATGTTATTATCTTTAGCCGACGAAATAATTATTTCGTCGGCTAAAGTGTTAGGTTAGCCGAAGAAATTATTACCTTTAGCCGACGAAATAATTATTTCATCGGCTAAAGTGTTCGGGTATAACCCAGCGCTCGGCTGGTTGTAAACCCTAGCCTCCTTTTCCTCTCCCTCTCCGAATTTCCCCTCCTCCGCCTCCGCTCCCTCGGTCGTTCGGTCGCCGCCCTCTCCCTCTCACTCTCCCGGTCTCCGCCTCCTCTCCCTCTCCCTCTCCCGGCCTCCTCCTCCTCCTCCTCCTCCTGCTCCGGCCGGCCGGCCTCCTCCTCCTGCTCCGACTGGCCTCCTCCTCCTTCTCCTCCTCGGCCTCCGGCCTCCTCCTGCTCCTCCTCCGGCCTCTCCTCCTCCTCCTCGAGTACGTTTTTGAGCTTTAGTTTTATTTTGTGTTTGCTTTTATTTTCCGGTTAATTGCAATGTTGTGGTGTTGTTAGGAAGTGTATATTTGTATTTAGGAAGTGTATATTGTTATTTAATAAGTGTATATTGGTATTTAGTATTTAGGAAATGTATATATTTGTTTTGTATTTTGTGTTTGCTTTGATTTTCCGGTCAATTGCAATGTTGTGGTGTTGTTAGGAAGTGTATATTTTATTTATGAAGTGTATATTTAGGAAGTGTATATGTGTAAAATTAGGAAGTGAAAATTAGTATTTAGGAAGTGT
>NW_004440693.1:0-2162 GCF_000184155.1 Fragaria vesca subsp. vesca | reverse complement strand
TTTTTAACTTATAATTTTTATTTGTTTGTAGGTGACGAGGATGCAAGAACGTCAAGATAAAGATTACTCTCCGCAGTTGCATCATTTGGCGTGTATGCCACAAGGACATAATGTTTATGCGGCTTGTGTAGTTAACGGTGTTAAGTTCCTTACAGAACGACGAGATCAACGTCGGAAGACACAGAATAGTGGCATCATGGTAGTGGGTAAGGATAATGTTGCATCCTATGGAATTGTTGTTGCCGTCATCGAACTACTATATCCAGCAGGTATGCCAGTTGTGTTGTTCAAGTGTAGATGGTTCAATACTGACCCAGATTTTCCGAGGAGTACGAAGATGGATCACGGGCTATTATCAGTGAATACATCCACAACCTGGTATGAGCATGCCCCGTTTGTGCTTGCCATTCAAGCAAAACAAGTGTTATATCTTGATGATCCGAAAACTGGTGGGGGTTGGAAAGTAGTTAACGTGATGGAGCATAGAAGTATCTTTAACGCAACCACACTTCAAGGGGGCCGGTAGAACAAAATATTGAGAATGTGGCTCTTGAACCATATCAAGAGCCTTTAACTTCTGACACCCCGACACAAGCACTATTCGCATCAACAACGACATCCACTTCCCACAAGGCGAGTACATTCCAATTTCAGGTTTAGAGTTCGATTTCGGTTCACTGCCGTACATCCCATCTAGTGACGACTTCATTAACGATGAAGATGAAGATTCAAATGAAATTCCTGAGGATGATCTAGAAGATCCGGATTATGAGGATAGCGATTGAGTATTAAATTTATTATTAGACCTATTTCGATGTGCATATGAACATATAACATTGTACTGTAAAACATATGTATTCGTACTGTTAAAAGATTAATTATTAAATTAATGTATTCAATGAAAATATACATCAATTTATTTTTTTGCGACGAAAAATTATAAATTCGTCGCTACAGATATGTCCTAAGCGACGAAAAAGAGTTATTCGTCGCAAAGGACCTAAAATATAGCGCGTACGAGTTTTGCGCCAAAATTCGAATACCTAGATTGGGCCACGAAATAACTAACTTCGTCGCTTGATCTATAACTAAATAAACCAAACCCAGTTCGAACTCTATCACGAAATAACTCCCCGGAATCACTGTTTCGACCTCGTTCCCAGAATCACTCGAAACCCTAATCCCTCCCCAGTTTAGAAACCCTAAACCCTAATCCCAATTCGCCTCCTTCGCCTCCCCGGCTTCTCTCCCAAATTCGTCCTCCCAATTCCAATCCCAATTTCGGCCTGAATCCCAATTCGACTTCGCTCTCCCCTCTACCATCTAAACCGAGTTTCAATCCCAAGCATGGCACCATTGTCGAAGAAAAGGTCCAGGGAGATTGCGTCGGAGAGATTACGATCGGCTTGTGCTGCCCAATTTGGTTCCGGCACTACAGCGAATACGGCGGGGCCGACAGGAGATGTTGCTGAGCAGTCACTGACAGGAGATGGTGAAACCACTCCACCTCCACCACCAGCCTCGATTGCCTCTACAGCTCCTCCACCACCAGCCTCGATTGCGTCTACAGCTCCTCCACTAGATGAGGACGACATCGACGATGTCGCCCTAGAAGCTCAGGCGACGCTGTCCGATGGTTGCAGTGTTCGACGTGGTACTCAGAAGTCCACCGGACCTCCCCCAAAACGCCGACGAGGGTTCGGCAACCTGGACAAGGTGAAACTAATTGTGAAAGTTTCCGGCTTGATCGAAGTTGTGTATGACGACTTCATCAGAGGACCGTCTTCATCATCAGTGAACAGCCTCCTGGTCAATAGCATTGGTTGCATAA
Source organism: Fragaria vesca subsp. vesca (assembly GCF_000184155.1). Classification (NCBI taxonomy): domain Eukaryota; kingdom Viridiplantae; phylum Streptophyta; class Magnoliopsida; order Rosales; family Rosaceae; genus Fragaria; species Fragaria vesca. The sequence goes on along the minus strand of NW_004440693.1, from coordinate 331 downwards.
TTCGATTCAAAGTCAGATTGTCGGCCGGAAACTGGGAATGCATCGGTGACTCTGAGAAGAAGAAGTTGATAGACGGGCTTACGGTAAGAATCTAATACACTTATGTCAATTTACAGTTTAGTAGTGATGATGATGATGTGTTATAGGTGATGTGTTATCAGTGAATGAGTTTACAGTGCATGTGTTATAGGTGAATGAGTTTACAGTGAATGATGTCAATTTACAGTAAATGTGTTATAGGTTTAGAGTTTACAGTGAATGTGTCACTTTTACAGTTTAGTAATGATGATGATGATGTGTTATAGGTGTAATGAGTTGTATGTGTTATAGG
>NW_004440692.1:0-1110 GCF_000184155.1 Fragaria vesca subsp. vesca | reverse complement strand
AAAATTAATTAGATTAATCTCACTTTAGAAACTCCGAAAAATCTCAAAACAGTTTCTAGAAAATCTATTTTATATGTCAGTTAGTTTATGTACGTTACTGACTTACTGGTATACTTGACTCATGTTACTAATAGACTTATCTCATTTTACTAGTAGATCGACTTTGCATCTTAGAGTTGTAGTGGGTTCAACGAAGAACAATATAAATAACAATTTTTTTAGAAAGTCTACTTTTGTATGTTAGTTAGCTCATGTTATTGGTAGAATTTTTTTTTTTTTTTAGAAAGAAGGGTTGGTGCGGCTGCCCTCAAGCCTCTATTAATGAAATTGTCGAATACAAAGGGGGGGGGAGGACATGAAGCCTAAACCCCTGATTACAATAAACATCTAGAAGTCTCGAAATAATATCGAGACATTTTACAAAGTACATGTATTCTAACAAGCACCAACTAGCAAAGAGTACTAATTTAATGACGACTCTATTTGCTTTGTCATAGCGGTGACATAATGGAAAGATCAGTTGACATATGACACAATCACATATCCTGATGTTCAATAATGCAACTTTCCTACTATGTTGCTGCCAGAGAATAAACCCGACGACACTTAGTTTCATCCTACCACTAGGAGGTTGCAACCATTTGACCAAACAAACGACTCGTCGCCTGCCTATAGCAGATGAGACACACAAGGTGCATAGACCGGCACAAGGCCATTCGCACCCTATCAAATTGTGATAGGATATTATATTGGCGACATAAAGCCGCTTAGAACTACAATTAAATTATAGTAAAAACTAAATAAAATTGCATAATAGTAAAATGGAATGGACCCAGGGTAAACCCCCAAGCAGTGGCGTAGTTAGAAACTTTTTACAAGAGGGTCAAATTTTAGATAACTTTTCATATACCGCATAAAATTCTAAATAATGGTTTCTTAGGCATAATAGTCATTCTAGAGCTATTATTGGGAAGGAATTTGAAAAAATTTCAACAACAAAGAAAACAGGGATTGAGATTTATAGTAGATTTGAACCCATGTATAACTTAGTCCCATAATCTTAATTTATTTCGCATGGGTAGTAACAATTTTAGCTAATGCTAAATTATG
>NW_004440691.1:0-1395 GCF_000184155.1 Fragaria vesca subsp. vesca | reverse complement strand
TNTATATATATATATATATATATATATATATATAGAGGGAGAATGTAAAGAAGACCTCATTACTTTAAAAATTTAAGGATTTCTACTATTTTACATTAATAGATGACTTCTTTTGACAATCTCAACCGTTGATTCTCTAGATTCATATACAAGAAACATGTCTACAAAATCTCAACTAATTCCATAATCATTTGGTCATTCAAATTGATGTAAACAATTGTAGGTCATTAATTAAAACGAATATTGTGCTAATCAAATGGTTAAATGTTTTTCATTTTGGCTAATTTTTTGTAAGATTCATATGTGGGTAAGTAATTAGGCAATGAGTGACTTTGATTGTTAAAATACATGCAAAACATCCTTACAACTACATATATATATATATGCATATATCATTAATATTTATTTGGGTCTTGATCAGGGGACACTATATTTGACACAGTTTTTTACACTAATTTATATCCCTTAGATTTAAGTGGATCAAATGGTTGTTATTAACTACGGATATGAGTTGGCAAGTGACATGGAAACTAACAAAATTAAAAAACAAAATCAATTAATTAAATAAATTTATCTATATAATTTTATTACAAGTTAAATTTATAAAGTTACACCATCGGGAAGACCTTCTTCAGAAGCAGAATTCAAGAAGGACCATCGTCTTTCCTTTTTGAAGAAAAGCAAAAGAAGAGTTTAATTAGTTTTAATTGTTGTAATACCCCGTACCTAAAAGGTTACTGTTCGGGGTTATGAGTTACCGCGGACTTTTCTTTATTCGCATTCAGAGATTTAAATAGTGATTACTTGAGTTTTTCTAAAAACGGTAAATAGTAGATTTAAAACTCCGAAGTCGTGGTACATGTTTATACGAGCTCACCGGTATGCCCGGATTATTTTCCGGAGCGACGAGCTAGGTTCTTTGAATTATAAAGTTTCCAGGAAATTTTCAATTATTGTTTCTTGTAACCGTTTTACCGTAAAAGACCCAAAAAGTTGACTTTTTGTTAAGTCGATAATTTGGGAAAACTTCCTGCATGGAAGTCGTAGAGGACGTTAATACGAGATCGTGGACACGTGGCACGCTTAAATCGGAGTTTGTATGAGAAAGTTATGGTCTACAAATGGGAAGTTACTATCTCGGTAAATGATATATATATATAAAAGAGAAAGAGGGAGGTTCTAGAGGGGTCGGTTAAACCGACCTAAGCAACAGATTAAAAGGAGGAAAGGAAGGTTCGGGAAAGGAGGGGAAAAAAATCAGTTCAGACCCAGACCGGGTCATCCCCGACCCGAACAGAGTCAGCGGGTCAACCCGACTGGTTCTCCGTTTTTCGGCGACGACGAGCAGAAAGAATGGTAGCGACAACTTCCTCTCGTTCTCGTGGTCATGTCCAT
>NW_004440690.1:0-1465 GCF_000184155.1 Fragaria vesca subsp. vesca | reverse complement strand
CAGTTATGAGAAAAAGTTGAAAATATCAAATTCTTTACCTAGAAAGATCAAATTCACTGAGATCCTAGCTTGAAACCAATCCAATCGACCTTGAGGTGTCAGAATCAAATCTGCTGAAGATCAATGAAAACAACAAAACCAATAGATGTCGAGATATCTAAATATCTCATAATCATGTACCAAATCGAAGATCCAAAATCCCAAAAACTATAACAAACGTTGCAGATAAGGATTCAGAACACAGTACCTACTCTTATTCGTTTCCAACAGAAAACTTCAGAACGGTGAAAGAGTCTGAATCTAAATCAAGAGATTTGGTTGAGTTCGAAGAACGAAAGCGAGAAAGAAAAGAGTTGAGGAAGCGATCTCTCTTCTCCTTTCGAAAAGGGCAGGAACGAAGAAGAGGGAGAGGACGCATAGAGACGAAGAAAAAACGATTCGGTGGAGTTTCAAGAAAGATCGAGAGAGAGCAAGAAAAAGAATGAGAAAACGGCGAGACGCAGGCCCAAAAGCCCAAGGAGAGAAAAAAAGCCCAAACCCAACTGTCACTGTTCACGGGAACAGTACCGCGCCAGGCGCTATAATAATATAGTAAATGACATTGAACCAGTGTAATCTCACATTATAAAGTGGTTGGTAGCAAAACAAAATGAATGCAATAGCAGCGATTCTTTTTTCCTTGTACGCGCCTCACGCGTTTTTTCTCTTTCGTAACTATTACTGGACCTCTTCATCTATTGGTGTTCTTTCCGATCCTTTCTCCGACGTCTTCTTTGGTTGTTTGAATGATCTGGTGGCGACGTCGGTCTTCACCTTCTCCGCCATTCCTTCTGGAAGCGGTGGAGTCTCAAATTCACCGATGATTCAACGAAAACGTACTAAATCTGTGAACGATATTTCATCAGACCTTGAAGCTCTGCATATGGAGGACTTGGATTCTTCCTATTTTCAAGCTCCTACATCTCAGCTCTCTTTAAGCTATGCTTCGATACTTAAGGATCTGGTTAACTGATTTGCTTCTACAATGTCTAAGGATTTCGATTTCTCTGATGTTGATTGGACTTACTCTCAAGGCAAGCATGGGGCTAAGTGTTGCCTTCTCTGAGAAGTTCACAAAAAGCTGGCTTTTGGATGGCGCTACTCAGTTGTTACTAAGTTTGTAGGTAAGCCGTTTAAGACGCAAATGACAAACTATGGAGGGCTGGCACAGTGGCACCTCATTGATTTGCATATGATTACTTCATTGTTAAGTTTAAAGATGAATATATGAATGATGTGTTGTGTGAAGGGAATTGGGTTATCGCTGGTCAAATTTAAATATGAGGAATGGAGTTCTGATTTTGATCCTATGACTGAGGTCATTTGGAAAATGGCTTTATGGGTTCATATATATATATATATATATATATTATTTTCTCAGCTGCGGACGTCCGCACCAATGATTTGGTGCGGATTTTCTATTTTT
>NW_004440689.1:2338-4207 GCF_000184155.1 Fragaria vesca subsp. vesca | reverse complement strand
ACCGCCAAAAATACTAAATTTCGGAAATTCACAAACCTATCCAAATCTCATCCAAAAATTCCATAAATCACATCAATATACTCCTCTTAATATTCCACACTTAAAACCCTAAAAATCTCCTAACCGGCGGCGGCTCCGCCGGCAGCGGCGGCCGGAGGCTAATTCCGGCGACCTCCAAAACCTATGAAATTTTGACAGAATAATCCTCTCATCAAGCTCTACAACTTTCATAACTAGCACAAACACCAATTCCAAGCCTAACTAGGGCAATCGACTAAAAACATCAAAAACGCCATAAAACTTCCACCTCAAATTTCTCCTTACCTAGCTCAAGAGGGAGTGAGTCCTTTTAGGGCAAGGCTGCTGGGTTGGAGGGCTACAAAACCATACGAAGCTTGCCCGGATTGGTGGCCGGAGGAGAGAGTTCCGGCGACGTGAACCCTAACACAGTCGGACCTCTCGGGCCCGATATCTCCCTCACGGCGGTGCTAGGGAAGCTGTCACCGGTCCAAGAAGGTTGCTGGGTTGAAGACCAATCGATTGGGACCGGTGCGGCGGTCTGGGGCGGCCGGACGGCGGCGGTTTGGCGGTCGGAAAACCGGACAGCGGGAGGGGCTCGGGAGAGAGAGAACCGGGAGGAGAAAAGAGAGGAAAAAGAGAAAAGAAAAGATGGGCCTCTACACCCGGTCCAACAACCTTATATACCCAAACCCACTCTAAAATTTACACCCCAAAATAATACCCTAATAAAAATTACCTTTTACTAGCTAAAATTTACCATTTTTACCGTCGACATAATTTCCTCCCACGAATAATCCTCCGCACAATAATCGTCCCCGAAACCCCTCTAGGGACCAATTAAACTATTAACTCAATGATCAAGACGGTAAAATTTTTATTATAATCACGGTAGTAAATAAGGTAAAAATATAAGGGTCGGGATGTGACAATTCTCCCCTCCTTATAAAAATTTCGTCCTCGAAATTAACATACCTGTCATCCGAAGAGATAGGGATACTGCTGCATCATTTGCTCCTCTGATTCCCAAGTAGCTTCTTCTACTTGATGACTTCTCCAAAGCACCTTGACAAGCGGGATTGTCTTATTCCTAAGCACTTGCTCCTTTCGGTCGAGAATCTGAACCGGTTCCTCTTCATAGGTCAAATCTCTCGTCAAACTGATCGGCTGCTCTTGCAGCACATGAGAAGGATCGGCAATATACTTGCGAAGCATGGATACATGAAACACATTATGTATCCTAGCTAAGTCTGGAGGCAAGGCTAATCGATAAGCAAGTGAGCCAACTCGCTCTATAATCTCATAAAGGCCAATATACCTCGGGCTAAGCTTCCCACGCTTCCCGAAGCGCACAACCCCTTTCCAAGGAGATAATTTCAGGAACACCCAATCCCCCACTTGAAATTCAAGATCTCTTCTACGGACATCCGCATAACTCTTCTGCCTACTTTGAGCAGTCTTGAGTCTATCTCTAACCACTTTAATCTTCTCATTCGTAACATGGATTAACTCTGGGCCACAAAGCTCTTTTTCCCCTACTTCATTCTAACACAAAGGCGTACGACACTGCCTCCCATAAAGAACCTCAAAGGGCGCCATACCAATGCTAGAATGATAGCTATTATTATAGGCAAATTCCATCAAAGATAGGTTTTTATCCCAGCTACCTCTGAACTGCATGGCATAAGCCCTCAACATATCCTCCAAAGTCTGAATAGTCCTCTCGGACTGCCCATCAGTCTGAGGATGAAAAGCAGTACTGAAGAGTAATTGGGTACCTAAAGACTGCCTGAAGAGCTCCCCAGAATTTAGATGCAAAACGAGGAATCCCGATCTGACACTATTGATTCA
>NW_004440689.1:0-1998 GCF_000184155.1 Fragaria vesca subsp. vesca | reverse complement strand
CATGAAGCCTCACAATTTCGTTCACATAAAGCTCCGCCAATTTATCCAATTTATACTTCTTTCCCACTGGCAAGAAATGTGCAGACTTAGTGAGTCTATCCACAATCACCCAAATACCGTCATGCCCATCACGGGTACGAGGTAAGCTAAAAACAAAATCCATGGTGATGTGGTCCCACTTCCACACTGGAATAGGCAACGGCTCAAGCAACCCAGAAGGCTTCTGCCTTTCAGCCTTGACTTGCTGACAAATCAGACATCTACTCACATAAGCTGCAATTTCCCTCTTCATGTTTGGCCACCAATAATAATCCTTCAAAATCCGATACATTTTTGTGCTACCCGGATGAGCAGCATATGCAGAGCTATGAGCTTCCTCCATAATCTCACTCTTCAACTCTTCATTTCTTTTTGGAACACATAGCCGGTTCTTAAACAATAGAGTCCCATCTCTTCTAACGGAAAAATGATCGGCTGCGGCTCCATTCGAAGCTCTTTCCATCAATCGAACTATGGAAGGATCATTATACTGTGCTTCCCGCACTCTATCAACCAAAACTGGCCTCACATGAAAACTGGCTATCAAAGAACCAACCTCGTCTACTGACAAATCCACTCCTGTAGCTCGCAACTCACAAAGAAGCGGAACACGAACCATCTTTATATGAGATAAGGATATGGAGGGATTTCGACTAAGAGCATCAGCTACCACATTAGCTTTTCCAAGATGATACTCAATAGTGCAATCATAATCATTGATTAACTCCATCCACCTTCTCTGTCTCATATTAAGCTCTTTTTGAGTGAACACATACCGAAGACTCTTGTGATCGGTAAATATCTGACACTTGGCTCGATAAAGATAGTGTCTCCACAACTTGAGAGCAAAAACTACTGCTGCAAGCTCCAGATCATGAGTAGGATAATTCCCCTCATGCGGCTTCAATTGCCTAGAAGCGTAGGCAATAACTCGATCATGCTGCATCAAAACTCCACCTAGACCACGTCTAGAAGCATCACAATAGACCACATATTCTCCACTATCATCCGGAAGTGCCAAAACAAGAGCACTTGTCAAGCAATTCTTCAATTCTTGAAAACTTTGCTCGCACTGATCTGACCATTCAAACTTAACCCCCTTCCTGATCAACTTTGTGAGAGGAGCAGCAATCTTTGAAAAATCTTTCACAAAGCGCCGATAATAACCTGCTAATCCCAAGAAACTATGAATCTCCGTCACAGTGGTGGGTCTTCTCCAATTCGACACTGCTTCCACCTTTTGGGGATCCACACTAACTCCTTCTGCCGAAATCACATGACCCAAAAACCCTACTTTATCTAGCCAAAACTCACACTTGCTAAACTTAGCAAATAACTACGACTTTTTCAAAGTCCGCAATATTATTCTTAGATGCTTGGCATGCTCTTTCTCACTTCTTGAGTAAACCAAGATATCATCTATGAATACGATCACGAAACGATCAAGATATGGACTAAACACCCTATTCATGAGATCCATGAACGCCGCGGGTGCATTAGTAAGTCCAAATGGCATCATCACAAACTCATAATGACCATATCGTGACCGAAAAGCAGTCTTGGCTATGTCACCCTCTCGGATCCGCAACTGATGATACCCCGATCTCAAATCAATCTTGGAGAAAACTGAGGCACCCCTCAACTGATCAAATAAATCATCGATCCGAGGCAACGGATATTTATTCTTCACTGTGACCTGATTCAACTTCCTATAATCAATGCATAGTCTCATGGTGCCATCTTTCTTCTTAACAAACAACACTGGAGCACCCCATGGAGACATGCTAGGCCGAATAAAACCCTTATCTACCAACTCCTGCAATTGAATCTTCAACTCTTTCAATTCCGCTGGAGCCATTCTGTAAGGCGCCTGAGAGATAGGCATAGTTCCGGGAAGTAATTCTATAGAGAAGTCTATCTCCCTTGCAGGAGGCAAACCAGGCAACTCCTCAGGAAAAC
>NW_004440688.1:0-4716 GCF_000184155.1 Fragaria vesca subsp. vesca | reverse complement strand
ACCCGTTCGTTTTTGCCACATCGGTAAAACAAGTGTTTTATCTTGATGACCTTGCTAAGGGTGACGCGTGGAAAGTAGTCAACCTTGTGCACCCTCGAAACATTTACCGGGCGGCTACACTTGGAGAGGCCGAAGATGTCACGCCCCAATTTTCGAAGGATAAAATTTCAAAAATTTGGGCATGATAAAACTCAAATTCTAAATACCCCAAAACCTGCTCAACAACTATCAAACTAAAAACAGATACTGGAAATGTAAATATCAACAAACTCAACAACTGAGTTAAACATTTATTCTCCTTAATTACATCAACTTCCAAAAGTCTAATAATAAACAACTTCGCTCACAAGAGCTTAAAACAACTACCATAAAAATACAAATAAATGTATCTCGTAAAAAACCCAGCTCCTAGGCCACTGCCTCAACCCTGCTGATCATCACCTGCAGGTCTAACCCCTACACCATTAATTGGTGCACCGGGTTGTAAACAACAAACCCGGTAAGCTAAAAAGCTCGTATGAGTAACTCCCAAAATAATAACCCAACAATCCCAATATCACATATAATTAAAACTGGTAATTCCTGCATTAGCAACTTAGTTCAGGAATCGCCTAAAAGCAAGAGAACTCAAAAGAAACAATTAAGAAAACACAATAATTTAAAATCACTCAATTAAGATTTAAGAATCTCCTGCGGATAAGCATAGTTCAGGAGATACTCAAAGCAATGAATTTATACAACACATAAGAACATTTCACAAACATTTCTCTACTCTTACTTATGAGTTCGCCAACACTTAGTCATCCCCCATAAGTAACCAAACAAAGGCGTACTCATGGGTTCGTCAACACTTAGTCATCCCCCATGAAGTACCGACTGACAGACTAGAGCTCTATACTGACCGTAACCAATCACCCGGCCAAAGCTTGGTTCCCGGTCCACCACGAAGGCTCCTAATCTAATAATCACCACTAAGGCACAAACATACACAACTAATGCACACAATCACAACTAAGGCACACACATACACAACTAATGCATACAATCACCACTAAGGCACACATTCCAATACTCTCCCAACATAACACTTATCAAATCATAAAATAATAATATAATCATAACCGTAATATATCACCCGATTAAAGGCTAGGAACCCGGTTTGACTATTTAAACAACATCACAAGAGCAGTTCATAAATTATATCTTTCCACCTAAATATATTTATATAACAAAGACATAGATATTCCGACTAGAATAAAAATATCAACAACCATATTTCAGCATCACAAATCATATGATCGGAAGTCCTTTTGAAAGATTTTATTTTACCAGAAAACATATTTTCACTTACCCATGAGCCGTTGACGATCAAGCTCATTTATTTTTTTTAAAACAAAAATCATTTTTCCTTTAAGGACAACTTCACATCTAACCATAACAAAATTATAAAATAAATTTGGTTTCTTAAGAACTCATGTGAGATTTACTCACAATATTAAAAATAGCATCATAATCATCAATCAAGCCTATTACCATCGTCATCATAATAATTATCATCAAAATCATCATATCATCAACATTTCCATCAACATTTTCATCATCATCATTAATCTCATCATCATCATACAATTATCATCATCATCATCATATCAAAATTCAACATCACAATCATCATCATAATCATCTTCAAGATCAACATCATAATAATTATAAATGATTTGTCCGAAAGTGGACCTTAGTGAGAAGTTACTCACCTCAAATCCAGCTGCGTCTTCGCACGCACAACACAAGCATATCACACAAAACCACACAAGTCACCTATTAACAAAACATTAACCTTAGTAACTATGAAAACACATTATCTAACTCGAACCGAAACTCAAGTCCTAATCCATGAGCTTATCACTCGAGACAAATCCTCTTCCTTGACCTCTAAAAGGTCGCTGAAACGTCCTACACATCCTATAGAACTACTAACCATATTCTCATGTTCGAATTACTCAAAAAATGGAACGAACGAAACTTAACACCACGGGGAAACCCTAGCATGCAATAAAGATAACCAAAACCTGCAACCCACAAATCAACACGCTCGTATCGAAGAGTACTATCTAACCAGCACCACAAAACACCCCAGACACTACCGGACGCGCCGCCATGCGCCAACACAGACGGCGGTGAGTGAGCCCCACGCGCCACCACAAAACGTCCGAATTTGGGCAAACTCAAAACATCAAATTTGTAGATTGAGGAGAGAGGAGCATCTTTTATACCTGAGGGTTCAACTAGTTCGGCCGGAATCGGCCGGAAATCACTGGAAACGCGTCGGAAAGTTTGGAATCCACCACCGCCACTCTCCGCCGTGAGTCGCGCTCCAAGGCCACCAGAAGTCGGACCAGGACGCCAAGGAACTTCTATCCCGACCGGTCTCCCGCCTTGTCGTCGCCGTCGGAGGTCTGAAACCCGACCGGGTCTCTAACCCGAAATTCTGAGCTTCGGGTCACCACTTCGGGACCGAATCGGCGCAAGTCACCACCGTAGAGCAGCTCAGATGGTGGAGAGGAAGAGAACCCGACCGGTGCCGGCGTCTAGGTCGGTCGGAGGTGGCCGGAAAAGCCGGGTCGGGTCACCGGTTCCGGGTCGGGTCGGCTGGAGGACTTTGAATTCTCTCGGGGTAGGACAGAGAGAAGGAGAGGGAGGAAAATCTGTTTTCTGAAAAACTGAGAACCCAACTGAAAATTTCCTATTTAACCTAAATATTCCCGAAAAGCCACAATTTCCGCTGACCATAACTTCCACATACGAAGTCCGTTTTACGCGTGCCACGTGTCTACGAACTCGTATCGTCGTGCTCTACAACTTTCGTGAAGGAAGTTTCCCGAGAAACTCAACCGATTAAAAAGTCAACTCTTAACCCTTCAAAATAGAGCATTTTCACGGAACTAAAAACTCAACTACTTCCTGTCACATCCCGACCCTTATATTTTTTACTTTATTTACTAGCCTGATTATAATAAGAATTTTACCGTCTCGATCATTGAGTAAATAGTTTAATTGGTCCCTAGAGGGGTTTCGGGGACGATTATGTGCGGAGGATTATTCGTATGAGGAAAATACGACGACGGTAAAAATGGTAAATTTTAGCTAGTAAAAGGTAATTTTTATTCGGGTATTATTTTTCGGGGTGTTTAATTTTAGAATTTGGATAGTTTATAAGTGATGGACCGGCTTGGGGTGTGAGGCCCAAACCCATTCTTTCTCCTCCCGATTTTCTCTCCTCACCCGCTCCCGCACCCGAGCCCTCCCGTTGTCCCGTTTTCCGACCACCAGACCGCCGCCGTCCGGCCGCCCCAGACCGCCGCACCGGTCCCAATCGATCGGTCTTCAACCCAGCAACCTTCTTGGACCGGTGACAGCTCCCCTAGCGCCGCCGTGAGGGAGATATCGGGCCCGAGAGGTCCGACTATGTTAGGGATCACGTCGCCGGAACTTCCTCCTCCGGCCACCAATCCGGGCAAGCTTGGTACGGTTTTTTAGCCCTCCAACCCAGCAGCCTTGCCCTAAAAGGACTCACTCCCTCTTGAGCTAGGTAAGGAGAAATTTGAGGTGGAAGTTTTATGGTGTTTTTGATGTTTTTAGTCGATTGCCCTAGTTAGGCTTGGAATTGGTGTTTGTGCTAGTTATGAAAGTTGTAGAGCATGATGAGAGGAAGATGCTGTTAAAATTTCATAGGAATTGGAGATCGCCGGAACTGGCCTCCGGCCGCCGCCGGTTGGCAGATTTTAATGTTGTTAAATTTGGAATATTAAGGGAGTTTATTGAAGTGAGTTATGGAATTTTTGGATGAGTTTTGGATAGGTTTATGAATTTCCGAAGTTAGTATTTTTGGCGGTTAATTAATGTAGAATCCGGCCGTAGGATTTAAGTCGTATTTTGGAGAGGTTGTATTTACGACTGTTAAGTATGATATTTAAGTTCGGATTGTTCCAATTTAAGATTATCGAAGTTAGGCAATGATGAGCGTATTTATGGCTCTCGGGTAATTTTGCCTATTTTGATTAAATATTGGAATTTCGGCTGGGAACTTAATATTATATTTGGAACAGGTCGTGAGGAGGCTCGAGCTGACGAGGCCCCAGATCGACATCAGGCTTAGGCCTAATTTGTGAGTAGACTTTTGTTTTAAATAATGTGCATGCGAAATAATTTATGTTGTTGGAGAATAACCGAAATTGAGAATTTCGGTGAGTATATATATATATCCATATGTGGATGCATGATTATGAGAATAATATGTATATGAGAGAATTCTAGTTAGCTATACGTGCTTTTCCACTATACTGAGGTAAAATTCCATTATGGTGCAACGAGAGCGTTAGACGCAATCGTTGTAGCCCTGTATAAAAATAATAATTTATATAGGGGATATGCGCGTATATTTATACACCGTCTTTTCCACCATAATGAGGTAAAATGCCATTATGGTGCAACGTGAGCGTTAGACGCAAGCGTTGTAGCCTTGTGTGAATTTGCTATTTGTTTTAGTTGTTTCAAGAAAATTCATACAAGGGATATAACGAGTGTAATACATACATATTTTATTTTAGCCTGAAAGGCTGTATTTTATTGAGCGTTGGAGACTGGCCGGTGCCAGTCATGAAATTCCAGTTTTCGTGTTGAGCGTTTTGAGCTGTCGCATGCAGCATATTTTCTTTT
>NW_004440687.1:0-1185 GCF_000184155.1 Fragaria vesca subsp. vesca | reverse complement strand
AGCCACGCCGACTCCTCCACTCTAATCCTGGTCTGTTCCATTTGGGTCTGTCTGGTTTTCTTTTATAAAGTCACAAACTTGAATAATGGGAAACTTAGAAGTTTCAATTTTTGATTTCAGCCGGCGCTGTCGATCGGAAATGTGGGCCAGCTCGCCGTGGATCTTTTAGTGGCGTCGTCGAAGGCGGACAGAGTCGGGTTTCTGGATAGTCCGTATGTTCTTCCTTGTGTTGGCAACGATGCATATGGGCCTGTTCCTCAAGGCCAACTTGCTCTTCCTCTTGAAGGTGCTCATTCTTTCTCTTTGCTTCTCATTCTTACTTGGCTTTTGTTATGCAACTTATGTTGCACTTTATTTTAATGAATGAAATGAATGGAATTTGGGTTCTGCAGCTTATGAATCGGCTTCTAATGGGATAGCTTTAATCCAGCAAAGGTCACCTGCTGTTAAGGTACACTAACTTCAAGATCTGAAACTGTCACGTCCTGAGTTTAAACGTTAGATTTGTTTGAGGTTATTTACTGAATTATAAACGTGGTGATTCAGTAGATATATTAGGTCCTCATACGAGAACTTCAACATGTGAAATCGTCACCGGCGTCACGTGATGGATTCAAACGATGACTTGATTTAGGTTATTTATTGAATCATAAATGAACAATGTCTGATTGGTTATCCAGACTCTCAAGGACCGGTCTCTAAACCTATAAAGCATTTGAAATGCTGCATGCTGCTCAACAACATGGTGCACTTGAACCAGTCAATTGTACTAACAGACTCATTAACGATGGTTAACGACAAAAAAAATCAATACGGCAGTAAAAACCAGAAAACAATACCACCTAGCCTCTTTCACTCTCCACAAGAACCCAGCCTCCAGAAAACAATACACGTCGACCGCCGAAGCTAATCTCGACAATAGACTTTGAGGACGATCTCGATGCGAAGGAATTTGACGGCGAGGGTTGGGGAGTGGAAGGAGGAGTCATTGAGAGGTGTTGGTGGTGGTTGTCGTCGTCGCACGTCGTCGGAAGCTCCGACTAGAGGCTATGGTATCAGCGGCTTTCGGGTCTAGCAGCGCCGCCAGCATTGGTCGTCGATGTGGGAGACTGGTATGGGAGAGACTAGAGAGAGAGGGATTAGATCTGGAAGAAATCCAGATGGGGAGAGAGAGATGAGAGATTG
>NW_004440686.1:0-2060 GCF_000184155.1 Fragaria vesca subsp. vesca | reverse complement strand
AAACAGACTTCATTCATCCAAATCAAGTTGCTCCAAACCACAGGAGCATGCGTTTGCTAAATGTATTGAAACGCACATGAACTCTGCTTGATTTGGAAGGGATATGGTGAATTATGCCTTTGCGTGTTCATTCCGGATTTACATGGACTCTTGATGGATCAAGAGATGCCAATATGTATCAACATCCGAAGAAAAAGATCTTGGGAAGACACAGTCTCGATAAGGCACTCGATGACTGTATTGATGATCAATCGGCTTAGGCGCTCTATAACTAGTGAGGCCTACATATACTCCCATGATTAGTCAAGGTCTTTGCTCTATAGAGAGATCCGTTGTTTTGTCTAAAGCAAGATGACAAATATGTGTTAAGAGATGGAGTTCCCATCTAAGTACAAAAAGACGCATCAATGTACTCAACACAATACAAAAGACTTGACATCTCATTCGCTATGAAAAGTTGTAAAGCTAAGTGTAGCTATGCGCCCACGCAACGCCAATGTAATGGCAGTAACTCCTTTTTCAATACTTAATGGTATGAAGGGTTGAGGCTTATTCTATCCCTACATAAGAAAGACACATCAAAAGCGAAATCAGAATCTGCCAAGTTTTGTAGGTCAACTTCCACGAGACCTATAGGAAATCTCACTCACTGTAAAATGGTGAAATTGGTACCATTGGAAAGGTCTATGTGTCTACTTTCCAGGGACACCAACCATTTGATCATACCTATCATATTGAGTGAGTTATGGCCGTTTTCGTAAAGTAGGACGAATCTGTCCGAGAACTGATTTTGGCAAAACAGTCAACTTCGACGGAATGTTGTGAATAGCTCCTGAGGAACCAGAACGTGTGTAATATACGGTTGGAAAGCTAAATGAGTCTAGTTTCCAAAACCGTTTACGGTTCGTTCATATGTATTTCCTAGAGAAAGTTACGACTGTTCTAGTAATTGAAGGTCATGCTGCGCGGAAATCTGATTTCCTGCACGAACTTATGTTTTGAGTTCACAAGCAACCTTCTCCTCAAGATCTAAGTGTAAAAGATCATTTGAGGACAATACGGCATGATTTAGTTAATCATTGCCCAATACCACATTTGAAGACATGTTAAAAAGCATTGATATGCTAAGTTGTTGAAACTTCCGTGATTAGTAAGAATCAGGAAGAGCTCTATGATTGATGTAAAGATCAGGGGGAGGTGCGAACTTCAGGGGGAGTCTAGCACATACATACATGTCACCAAGCTTCTAAAAGGCCCCGCCTAGGACCGCCTAGTCCCTGCCTAGGCTCTAGGCTGTAACAAGCCGCCTCGCTTTTCTTCCAGGCCTTTGTGCCAGGCTGTGGGCGATTAGGCGGCCGCCTAGCTCGCCTAAATGCCGCCTAGCCCGCCTAGATGCCCCCTTGCCCGCCTAGGCTGCTAAGCTCTACAGCTATTTTTGTTTTCTTTTTGTGTGGGATTGTTATATTGTGGGGAGTATGAGAGTATAAGAGTTAATTGTGTGTTTAAAATTAGAAGCGTATATGTTTATTGCTGTTGTTGCTCACTTTTACAGGAAGTTATGCTAAATTTTAGTTATAATTTATTTTATAAATGAGTATGACTAGATTATGTTGAATAATTTATCTATATTTGACTGTTTTCAAATATTAAATTGTATAAAATATATATTTTTAATTAATAAATCTTAAAAAATACAAATCGCCTAGTCCCCGCCTAATCCTCGCCTAGGCTGTCCAGGCTCTAGGCTGTGGGTTACCGCCCGCCTAGCGCCTAGCGCCTAGCGCCTTTTAGAACATTGCATGTCACTATCAAATGTGAAGGGTGCGTTGTACTCTTTTTCTCCTACGATCAAGGTTCAGTTTTTCTCCCACAGGGTTTTTGTGACTTGACGAGGTTTTTGACGAGGCAACAGATCAGCACCATCGGCATATCAGCGCGCAGCACAAGGGGGGATGTTCTAGGATATTCTCTATGTGTGCCTTGGCCTTATGCCAATAGGATATGTAGTTAGACTAGATCTATGTATTCATATCCTTACCATATTGGTATTGTGTAATTCC
>NW_004440685.1:0-1037 GCF_000184155.1 Fragaria vesca subsp. vesca | reverse complement strand
TATATATATATATATTCTTTGTCATATATATATATAACTATATATATTTTTGGTTTGGTTATATATATATATATATATAGTTTGGATATATAGGTTATAGAGATTTTCTCAGCTGCAGACGTTCGCACCGATTTTTTGGTGCGGATTTCCATTTTTGCACAACTTTTCGATCAAATTTCCTCAAACTTTATTCCAGACATATCTAGATCATCTCTGCCAAATTTCAGCCAATTTGGTGATCGTTAAGGCCCTCAAAATCGAAAAACAAATCTGACGAACTGAATTCTGTCCGGTTCAGGTATATAACAGAAAATGCAAGTTTGAGGGCCTTAACGATCACTAAATTGGCTGAAATTTTGTAGAGATGATCTACACAAGATGATCTAGATATATCTAGAAAGAAGTTTGAGGAAATTCGATCGGGAAGTGGTGCAAAAATAGGTATTCCGCACCAAAAACTTTAGGTGCGGACGTCCGCAGCCAAGAAGGGCTGATAGGTTATATATATATATATATATTCTTTGCATATATAACCTGTTTTTGGTATCAGAGCCAAACGGCCTGATATAGTTAATCAAAACCCTCCAACCCCAGGTGGCGGAATACCGCCTAGGTGTGGTTCTGGAGATTATAGTTAATCAAAACCCTCCAACCCCAAGTGGCGGACTACCGCCTAGGTGTGGTTATGGAGTTTATTTCTCGTTAATCTTCCTTATCTCCTCAATCCCCAGGTGGCGGACTACCGCCTAGGAGTGGATCTTGAGTTGATCTATCTGCTTTACTTATTTTGTGAAGTTTTGAGTAAACTCCCTTAATTTTAAAGATTTCTGGTTTTATTTTCTTTTTCTTACTTCCTTTTAAGCCTGTTAATCTCTCCAACCAAACATTAAGTCCAGGTCCAAACACTAAGTCCCAGTTGAGGCATGAGCGGATGCGGCATGAGCGGAGAAGAGCGAGTACTAGTCTTTAGGGTCTTAAGCCAAGGATCTTAAATCCTCCTATCTTTTAGTTTCGGTCTTGTTTTCTCTTCTTTTCCC
>NW_004440684.1:0-1730 GCF_000184155.1 Fragaria vesca subsp. vesca | reverse complement strand
TTCGGGAATGTGTTTGGTTGAGATCAATCATTAAGCACATTAGAGGAACTAGTGGATTAAGTTCTACAACTGATAGACCTACATGCATTTATGAGGACAATGCAGCTTGTATTGAGCAAATGAAGTTAGGTTTCATCAAGGGTGACAATACAAAGCACATTTCACCTAAGTTCTTCTACAACCAACAGCAACAGGCGTTTCTCAACATTCAAGTGAACCAAGTTAGTTCCGAAAGAAACGCAGCAGACTTATTTACTAAGTCTTTGCCTAAGTCTACTTTTGAGAAACATGTGAAAAGTATAGGCATGCGTCGGCTATCAAGTCTCTCTGAATAATGTTCACATCAGGGGGAGTATCATCTCAATGAAGTAGGCTGGTGCGTTGTACTCTTTTTCTCCTACGATCAAGGTTCAGTTTTTCTCCCACAGGGTTTTTGTGACTTGACGAGGTTTTTGACGAGGCAACAGATTAGCACCACTGGCATATCAACGCGCGGCACAAGGGGGAGTGTTCTACGATATTCTTTATGTGTGTCTTTGCCTTATGCCAATAGGATATGTAGTTAGACTAGATCTATGTATTCATATCCTTACCATACTGGTAATGTGTAATTCCCTATATAAAAGGCTCCTATCAATGAATGAGATACACATCTTTCACGATTCTCTATTCTCAATTTACTTTCACTTCATCAATTTTCTCTTATTATTATTATTTTGTTTTCTTGCTGCTTAGAGGATACGATAGTTATTTTTTTGGGTTCATGTTTTCTTTTTTAAATTGAAATTGCTAACATGGCGTGTCAGTCAAAGTGTTGGGCCGTGTCGAACACAACATCAGGGCGTGTCGTTTCATGTCGGGGCGTGTCGGACACTTTGACACTCCGCCTTCAGAAGTGTCCGTGCAACATAGGTGGGGTTAGTACTTTAGATGTCATATCCCGACTCTTAAATTTTTACTCTATTTACTAGCTTGGTATTAATAAGAGTTTTACCGTCTTTGTAAATGAGTTTATAGTCTTAAAAGTCCTAGAGGGGTTTTGAGGGACGATTATTTCGGAGGAATTGTTCATAGGAGAAATTTTTGAAGACGGTGAAAAAGGTAAATTTTAACTAGTAAAATGGTAATTTTTAGTAGGGTATTTGTCACATCCCGACCCTTTTACCTTATTTACTAGCTTGATTATTATAAGAATTTTACCGTCTCCGTCATTGAGTTAATAGTTTAATTGGTCCCTAGAGGGGTTTCGGGGACGATTATGTGCGGAGGATTATTCGTAGGAGGAAAATATGACGACGGTAAAAATAGTAAATTTTAGCTAGTAAAAGGTAATTTTTATTCGGGTATTATTTTTTTCGGGGTGTTTTATTTTGGAGTGGGTTGATATATGAGTATTGGACCGGTTTGGAGAGGCCCAAACCCATCTCCCTCTTTTTCTCTTCTCCCTCTCTCCCAGTTTTCCTCCCGAGCCCCTCCCCCTGCCGGAAAGTTCTGGCCGTCCGCCCGCCGCCGTCGGGCCACCATCTGCCGCCGCACCGGTCTCGTTCGATCTGTCTCCAACCCAGCATCCTCCCTGGCCCGGTGACAGCTCCCCTAGCGCCGCCGTGAGTGAGGAACGACGCCCGAAGCCGTTGGAAGCCGTGGTGGTTCCCCTCGCCCGGAGCTCCCTCCTCCGGCCACCAAAACCGGCGATCCTTAGCTCATTTTGTAGCCCTCCTCCCGTGCAGAAA
>NW_004440683.1:0-2003 GCF_000184155.1 Fragaria vesca subsp. vesca | reverse complement strand
ATCACAAATCATATATGGCTTCAGTTGCAGCGTATTAACAAGTTGGGATCTCTAATAACCTCTAATAACACGATTTTCTCATTTCCATAACACCACAAGAACCGGTCTTTCTCATGACACATAAACCCAGTAGACAAAGAACATAGCTTTTTCCATTGAGAGACAAACATATGTTCCTCGAGACCCATCCCAGCATTCTTCCTCTTTTGGCTGCTGAATCGAGTCGAACAACAGATAGGTGATAAAATTATATGCAATAGGATTTATGTGGTGAAAGATATGAGCTTTGGGGTTGGGGTGAGAGAGGGACGAGAGAGAGATGGGAGAGAATAGATGAGAAATTTAGACGAGAATTTGGGAAGAGGAAGATAGACGAAAATATCTCTACAAACAAAGCAAGAGAAATCCTGGCCATCCATTAAGATTGGATGGTCTAGATTCATTTATGAGGAAGTATTAGTAGAGAATTATGAGGAGAGGATCCGGATCCGTCTACACTACCCAGCTGCCAGCCTTTTTCATGGGAGTGTAGACATCGCGACGATGAAGTTTTAGACATATCGAAGTATCGATGTAGTTTAAGAAGGAGCTAATTGTAAAGCCTTTTTTCATGGGAGTGTAGTGTCGTCCTTTTTAATGACATCGTTGCCCTTTTTAATGTAGTTTTAGGTCTATTTTGCCACACTCTCAGTTTTCCGATGGCTCAGCCTCTCGTAAAGAAGGATGACGATCGCGAGTTCGTGACGATGAAGAGTACTCTCCATTTCTAGGGATTGAAATGGGGGTAGTTCTTCAGGTCGCTAGGGTCTTTGACGATCCTCAGCTAGACACAAGAAGATGCTCTCAGGTTATCACAAAGCTTTTGGTTCCTAAAAAGTAAACCACCTTTCATGTGGAAAAAAATAAAGAAGAAGAAAAAAGATCTAAATAAAGACAAGAGAGCACCGCATGGGAAACGTGATGTCGCAGAGAGAAAATTGTAGTATAGCATGTGATATAATATGTCTCATAAAATGTGTGGTTATCATTAATTGAAGAACTAACTAAATAATTAGGTAATGATTATTTATCCCTTTAAAAACTTCATGTGCTATACAATTAGACACATTCGTATACTATCTTTTAAGTATATCATATCATATCGTACGATGAAAATTATACACATTATTTCATCCACTTAATAGTGACTTTCCTAGAACTTTGACCAGGAGTCCGGGACATTGATGGGACTTGACTTAAGATTTCGGTGCTTCGTAAGGGGTGCATCTTCGTGGAAGAGGCTTGATGTTTTTACCATTTAAATGTCCTGCCATAGTTGTATGGGGTTATGGTGCAAATTATTGCTTATTCACACCCATGTCTGCCCACAACTTCTTTTTTCTTCTTCTCCAGTAGATGAGAGCGTATAGAGAGCACCCGGGTGCGCCGCGCACCCGGAAAAAGAAAATGACGTGGCGGTAATTGGTAGACGGTGATGATGGGTTCCATTATGCGAGGGCGGGGTTAAAACATTATTTACCATTCTTCTCGTGCAATTTAAATATCAACTTAGCTGAAAAATTCGCCGCATACCTCCTCTCTTCCATATTCTTCTTTTCCACACAGCATACCTCCCTCCGTCTACCTCTCTCATAAGCTATTCCCGTTCATAGAAGTCGTGTTTCATGTTGAGAGACGAAGTCGCCCGAAGAAGAGGACCGGGTTATTGAAGATGCAGCACAATTGTTGATTTTGGGCGATTAGCGAGTGTGTTTCGGATCTGGTCTTGCAATATGAAGGTAATAGTTGTATATGTTTGTATAGGTAATTTGGTACGGGTGAGGAAATAAGCTGATTAAGTCGGTGTTCAATTTCAATTTCAGGTTATCGCTAAACGGAGAAAGTTGGAGGCCGGAAAAGCGGTGAGTCCTTGTGAGTACAAGTGCAGTAGAAAAAGGTACTAAGTGGAAGATTTTGAGTTTTTGACGGAGGTGGTGAACTCTGATTTCTTGGCTGCTTCTTCG
>NW_004440682.1:0-1134 GCF_000184155.1 Fragaria vesca subsp. vesca | reverse complement strand
GAAGAGTTAAAAGAACTAGCAAAGCAATTACTTCAAGAAGCAGCAAATTTATCTACAGATGATGAAGAAGAACATTCTCCATCAGAATCATCATCACACAGTCATCAAAGTTCCCCCAATCAACCAAAAAGATGGGCAGATTATGAAGATAGTCAAGACCCTTATGCTGAGTTTGATTGAATCCAGTCAAGACCATCTCAGTCAGTTTTTCCACCGAAATCAACAGTAAATCACATGGTAGACAGTCCACTATTCATCAACAGTAAATCACATGACCAACAGTTACTCAGTGACAGACAAGTTACTATTCACCAACAGTCACTTTTTATTATTCATCACTTTTGTAATTTCTATTTATAGAGGCCTCCAGCTTCATTGTGAGGCAGGCTTCATTTTTCTCTTCTTCTCCTTTCCTCTCTTCCCATTCTCTCTCCAGTAAAATACTCATGTAAACAGAGCTCTTGCTCTTACATTTGCATTAATTTAAATTTGTAAGTTTGTAACTCTGAGTTCATCTATCAATCAAAATGAGTTCATCTTAAAAACTGAAACACCTGAACCCAGTAGGATTGCTGTAATTCATACCCAACAAACCTCTTTTTCCAATTCTTCAGATAGCGATTCTAGTAACACTAGCCAAATTAAAGATTTAAACCAAATATTTCAAACTTTAAATCTAGATCGGATAATTCGTCCAAAGAAGCGACCTTTTAAAACTTGGACAGAACGTCCTCTCCCCTTAGATATACAACCCACTAATTATCTTAATAATCAATTCTCAGTTTCTTCTGATAAAACTTATGAATGGAACATTGATAATTTATCAGACCAAGAAATCTTAAATAAATTATATCATATGTCTATGGCAACTAATAGCTATGTCACTAATCATAATTTCACCCAGCCTGAAATCATTGACATACTTTCCACAGGATTTACAGGAATGCTTCATTCCTGGTGGGAAAAACATCTCACTGCTGATTCTAGATCATCCATTAAACATGCCATTAAACGAGATGAAGATGGGACTCCCATCTTCGACGAACGCACAGGAATGAGAATTTCTGATGCTGTTAATCTCGTTTAATGGCATGTTTAATGGATGATCTAGAATCAGGAGTGAGATTGTTTTTC
>NW_004440681.1:4347-5706 GCF_000184155.1 Fragaria vesca subsp. vesca | reverse complement strand
TCTCTCTCTCTCTCTCTCTCTCTCTCTCTCTCTCTCTCTCTCTCTCTCTCTAGATCAGAGCTCGACCCCGGCGTCGCCTATGCCGGTGCCTAAAGACGTTCCAGAACTGGCCAGAGACTTCGTCGGAGTAGCATGCGAGCAAAGCTCACCGATCTATGCCACGACTCCACGGCCGCCTTGGACGGTGGATTCAGAGGCTGCGGTTTGTTCTGGTAGCTTCTATGATAGGCGGAGTGGCAGATTAGATCGAGGAGAAAGGAGGACTCCAAGGCCAACGACGCCGTCGTCCCACTGCCGAAGCTCCAACTCACTACCCGGCTTGAATTGGCACGATCCATTGACAGAGGGAGGGTCGCATCAAAGAGAGGAAAATAATCTGATAGTCGCCATCGACTAGGTCTGCCGGAGTTGGTCGCAAAAATCAGGTCGGGTCAACGGGTCGGCGGCAGGTCAGGTTAGGGTTAGGGTTAGGGTTTTTGTCGAGAAGAAAAAGGGATGATGGATTGATGGTGATCAAAGCTTGTTTGTATATGTGTGTTTGTCCTTTTCTGCTACTGTTGAGATTGGAAGGATAATTTGTTGTAACTAAGGTATATTGGAACGATAAGTTGTTATTGTTGGTGTTGAGATTTGTTGGAAGGGTAATTTTCTGCTACTGTTGTTGGAAGGGTAATTTTCTGCTACTGTTAGAAGGGTAAATTTGTAGATGAGTAGTAAAATTCAACAGTAGCAGCTGTGGAGTCGACATTAATAGACAGTAGCAGCTTTGGAGTCGACAGTAATAGACAGTAGCAGATTCTAAATAGATAGTAGCATGTTTGTTTGGTTTTGGAGAATTTCCAGAAAAAATTGCAATAGCATCTGCAATAGCACCTTTTGATCGGCAGTAGCACCTATTGATCGACAGTAGCACATTTTTGTTGACAGTAGCACATTGCACATTTCTGTTGACAGTAGCAGTAAAATATGTATTGAAGGGTATTCTAGTAAAATTGTAATGACAGATGACATGTGCACATTAAATTGTCCTAATTTATTATTTTTTGTCCTTAACTGTATAAGAAAATAGGTAAAGGATGTATTTGTAAAATAAAATTTGGTTAGTACTTAATATGTAGTTTACTAATTAGATTACTTGAAAAAAAACATGCACATGCATCCCGGCCATGCCAGTTTTAGAACACCGTACGTAGTTCTGCTCCCAGAAGAAAGAAGCTAGGTTTGTCTGAATCACAAAATTAACCTAATTCTAGGAACTATCATTTCACACTGTATCAAAATAGAGTATGAGATTAATTTAATGAGCCAAACAAGGCAAGAACTAACGTTAAACCAAGGAACATAACCAAAGTATGAAAT
>NW_004440681.1:0-2975 GCF_000184155.1 Fragaria vesca subsp. vesca | reverse complement strand
ATGGTTGTAAGTGAATCCCTGGAAAGATATAGGGCCAAGCTTATTCCTGCAACTAAATCATCAATTGAAGGTTTGGAGAAAGTGCGAGTTGATAATCTTGAAGGAGAAGAAGTAGAACAACAATGTAGCAGACCCAAGAAAAGAAGTAGGCAGTCTTGTGTTATATGTCTGGATCCCCTTGATGCTGCTAGGACTACAGAAGAACAAGATTCTTGTGCTGAGCAAGAAGTTACAATTAATCGCTTGCCCTGCTCGCATCTTTATCATGGAGAATGCATTGTCATGTGGCTTAAGATCAACCACATGTGTCCTATGTGCCGATACCCAATGCCAACTGTGGAAGAGGCCAAACCCTTGCAATCAATAACCTAATTGCTAGCTGCTCTAAAGATTATAGAGAATTAACAGAAAGATTGATGTAGATTCAAAGTAATCACTTTCTTTATACTTGTTCCTGGATAGCATTGGTGTTTCTCATGCTCATGAACTCTGCCGACGGGGCGAAGGTAGTAATTCTGGAAGCTGTTATGAATAATGACAACTGTTAATTAAAATGGTAATGCAGATGAATGTGGAGATCTACATGACCTAGATTAATCTATAGGTAAAATGTTAGATGTAGAGCTCATAAAACATTATAATTAGAAGTTTCAACTTGCAAAATATTCCTCCAAGTGTATTTATAGTAAATTTCCCCCTTTTTGTCTATAATAAATTTTTCTACACTCAACTAGCATTTTTTTTTTATCCAAAGACATTAATTTTTATTGATCACAACTTGAGAGTAGGTATAACAACATAAACACGATCCGCCCGCGGAGGCTACGTAAGAAATGAACCATGCAAAACTACCTAATAGACACTAAACAATATCTCTATGCTTTCGTGGTAGCAAACGAGAAAAATAACCAGCCATCGAGACACCAGGAGGGATAAGTCCTCAACCTATCATTATTGACTACTTCCGGGACCACCCTATCAACTAGCATTTATAAAATTTGTTAGCCATTTCTATATTTTAATATCGTAATAAAATGGTTTTTTTTTTTGTCTATAATAGAGAATTTTCTCTATTATAATATTGACTACTTCCGAGACCACCCTATCAACTAGCATTTATAAAATTTGTTAGCCAGTTCTATATTTTAATATGGTAATAAAATGGTTTTTTTTTGTCTATAATAGAGAATTTTCTACACTCAACTAGCATTTATAAAATCTGTTAACCATTTCTTTTTCTTCTTTGTTTTGATTAAAAGTAGCTGAACTCCATTTATTAAGGAAAAAGAAAGTCAGGGGTACAGAAGGGAAGGGGCCTTAACAAAACCCTTCCAACAAATGACAAAACAATATAACCTACAAGAGAAAGCAACACTGAAAGTAAATTAGTGAAGAAAGCGAAAATGAAGTAAACCGAGTTGATCCTGAAGGCATAGATTCATAAAGAATTGAGGGATTAAGTCCCAATAAACCAAGCCTGAAGAAGTTAAACCGAAGTTTGCTAGTACATCTGCTACCTAATTTCCGTCTCTGAATATATGAGAACACCAAAATTGCATTTACGAGACACGATACATGCAATTATCCCAAGCAACACAAAATCTCCATGGAACAAGATGAGGGGAATGGATGAAGTTAAGAACAATGGCGGAATCAACCTCAAGCCAAATATGCTTCCATTTCCGAACCCAAGCTAATTTAATAGCCTTAATAACAGCCATAACCTCCGCGTCCACCGAACAAGGGATGTCCAAATTACAAGCAAAAGCACCAATAAACTCACCCTTGAAATTTTGGAAAACTCCCCCAAAACCAGTCTTTCCTGAGTCATGATTGAAAGCCCCGTCAGTATTAATCTTGATGCAGTCAAAAAAGGGAGGAATCCAATTCACTTCTATAATTCGAGGAGCTCATCTCGGCTTACAAGGAACATCAAAGCACATTAAAACACAAAACTCCGAGACTAAATTATTCATTTATCCTGAGGCGAGAAAACTGGAAGCTCGCATATATATGCCCCATAATTAAGAGACAAACATGTGATGGCAAACAAGAATAACCATCATACTTGACTTTATTGCGTATTCTCCAAATAAACCACAAAGTTGTACATAAACAACTTAAACCAAAGCTCTTTCAGTTGAGGACTTCGATCATTACCTCTTCTTGCATGCAACAAATCCAGCAAGAAGTTTGGTTGTGTGGCCAATTGAAAGTGAGAGAACCACTTCTGCCATATGAAATCTGCAAAAGGGCAACAAGGATTCCCCATGCAAGCAACACATAACACATCTAGATGCGAGAGAAACTCCACGTTTTTGTAAGAAGTCCTCTGAAATTACTCGGCCCCGTAACACCTTCCAAACTAGTAATGAAATTCTGGGAGTGATGAATTTACACCAAATTAACTTTTCCCAATTCAAAGCGGGAGAATAAGGTCGTAGAAATTGAAAAGCCTCCTTGGCACTTAACACACCAGATTTCGATGAAGACCAAATAAGCTTATCATGTTTCATGGGGTCCAAGGCCACTGGAACTCTACTGATCATCTTAGAATTGTTTAGCATTAATTCAAATTGAATGGGTATAACTATGCTTCGGATCACCATTCAGATACCATATCATTTTTTTTTTCCGATAAAGATACCATATCATATAGAGTAATTTTAAATACACACCTCTAATCTTTTAATACACTACCCATCTAGTTTTTCATTTAAATATTATATTAAATACACATCCCAAACTGCCTAAAATACCTTCAATATCTAAAACTAATAATAATATGTTATTTAATATAATTATTATATATTTACTATTTCACAACTCTCTTTACATATTCTCTTTTATTTTCTGTTAGATTTTTTTTTATCAGGTTAGAAATTTTTTTTTGATATTTTTCCATTTATAATTAAGAAAGTAATATTATATTCGAACTTCAAATCTCCAATATGACATCAATCGGCTAGAATTTG
>NW_004440680.1:6723-8204 GCF_000184155.1 Fragaria vesca subsp. vesca | reverse complement strand
GTTGTAGTCAGACTGGGGCGAGGTCCCGTAGGAGGTTAAGGATATGGTCCACAACGCGATGTCGGTGAGTTTACAAAATGCCTCAATAATATTATGTATTACATTGTTGATTTTTTGAAAAACTAAACTAATAAACGGTTAAATGCATGTGTGGTTTGAAGTTCCCGAGCACCTGAAGAGCAGCTGGGCGGACGTTGTGCATGGGGGAAGGTACGTTGGGAAGTTAATGAAAAAACAAAATTGCATGTGATATTAATAATATTTCTAATATTTTTGTTGTATCTGTAGGTACAAGGAATGGAAGAACGAGTTGCGGACCCACTGGACTACGCACGGGAACGCACGTTCTGGTACCCCTGTTGAGTTCTTGTACAGGGAGTACGAGTGGCGTTGGCTTCTAACATCAGAATTCAACAACCCTCGTAAACAGGTATTTAAAAAAATTAATTAGTTAATTTGTCATTAAACACGTGCGTTTTTAAATATTTTACTAATAGTTTAGTTTTTTTTTTTTAAGGTCCGTTTCCCGGGCGAACGCTCAGAACCGGCAACGCAACACGAGGGAACCATCGTGCCGGTTCTAGACCGTTCGCTGTCTTCATGGACGAGGCGACCAGGGAACATCCAGAAGTCAACCAGTACGTCTATACATACGAGAAGGCATATCCTGACGCCCAGGAGGATATTGTAAGTCATCTTACGTTTTCAAATTTTTAATTTTACTTATATATATGTCAAAATGTTAATTAATAACTTTTTTCCTATCCAATTAGGCGAAGGTGAGGGAGGCTAGTGACGAGGTGATGAGTGCTATAGTGAGAGAGACATGGCCGGACACGCAGGTGGAAGAGATGTCCGAAGCCATGTCCCGAATCGACACTTCAGATCCGACGATTGGGGCGAGGATTATGGGCACAGCCTTCCCACCGCGAGCAAACAACTTCTACAGCCGGGGTCTAGGAAAGAAGGGCGAGGGGGTCCTAAAGACCACTCTAGGATTTCAACGAAAGGCAGCCTCGACCAGTAGCAGGACCACGACCACGACCACGACCACGACCATCAGGACGACTCAACTAGAGTCGGAACTTCAGAGACTACGGGAACAGTAAGCTGCTCAGGCTGCCTATAATGCCTCGCAGGTAGCCTATAATGCCTCGCAGGCAGCCTATAATGCCACGCAGGCAGCCTATGTTGCCGAGATACATGCCATCCAACAGGCCCAGCAGCAGCAGATGTTCCAGTACATGCAGGACTTTACAGCTGCCTAGCTTCAGGGACTTCCGGCTCCACCCATGCCTACGGCTATACCGCTACCCCAGCCGCCGCAACCTCCGCAGCAGCCCCCAGAAGCGGATATTAATTTAGACGATCTAGATTTTGTGTAGTTGATGAATTATATATTGTTTTATGTGCTTATTAATGTTGTTGTTGGTTATATGGAATTGTTCACATTTTACAGCTTGCTTGGAATGGTAATTTAG
>NW_004440680.1:3471-6047 GCF_000184155.1 Fragaria vesca subsp. vesca | reverse complement strand
AAATAAGTCTCTCTTTCATTTAATTGGGGGTCAAGAATCTTATTATCATTGGAATGATATTTAGTTTTCAAATATTTAGGCATTATGGCATTTTCCCTATATATAATAAGTGTATACAATCAACTTGATTGGGTTAAAGAAGTAAGTGAGTTATAAGGTTAACCTAAAATGAGAATTGATATCATCACTTGCAGGATGCCTATGACAGATCGAATTGGCCTATGAAAGGGAGTTGATAAAATCAAGGGAGAGCCTAATCCATGTTAGCAACACAAAGACATCAAGCTAGTACAGGTCATGCATAAGTAATATGCAAATATATATGCAATAGCTTGCATGCAATTAAAAATCATGCATTGTAGGTCTTGGATACCATCTAAAATTATTTAAGAATTATACATCTTAATTCTATGCAAGTGTTTGGTCCAACTACAGTTTAATTTTAGAGGCAGCTTAGCCGCTTAGGGTTGGCAGAAACTACTTTAGGTTACCAACTAAGCAGTGTACAGTTTTATATGTAACTTGTATGTACCAGATATTATTCCAGGGAGTGCAATCCAGATGCATAATCACACACAATATATTACATGTAGATATTCTTTTTTTATATATACAGTCTGATTTCACATTTTCATTCATCGACTTCCCTAATTTAGGCAATCAGTGGCCTAAAACAAATAAACTGAGCTGTTGTTTTGCTTGATAGAAATTATATAAAACCGTTCATGTGTATCTGGATGCCATTTACACCTTGCATGTTTCAAATATTAATGCAGCATTATTGCACCCAAAAGCCAACCCAATGCCAATAATTAAAAGGTTCCCAACTTATAAATCCCTTTAAATCTCCATAAAGAAAGCTTCTTCCCCAAGTTTAGAACACATAAAATCCACATGGGTGTTGAGAGAAATGAGCTGGCTAGCTGAGACCAAATTCTTGACATGATTAGAAGCTTAATTAGAACTAGTACTTTAGGGCCCTAAAGGTGCCCGATGAGGAATTCCCTTTCTTCTTCTTGATCTTGAATATTGGGGTGGAGGAGGAGGAGGAGGAGTGCTTTGGTACATGTCTTGTTCTTGTTGTTGATGTTGCATTGTTGCTTCACTACCAAATTGATCTCCTTCTTTTGATGGCAACCTTATTGCTGTCCCTTCCCTTCTTCTTCCCTCCTCATTCCCTTCACCATTCTTTGCGCTGAAGATAAAACTCGCATCCCCATTCTGCTTTAGTCCTACAAGCTAATGTTCAATGCAAGAAACATTAATGAATTGCACACTAAGACATTGCAAATATATATGGTACAAGTTAGTCCTACAAGTTAGTCATTTTCGAATGACAGTATTATACAATAGACCGCAGTTATCATATACAGATATGTAATATTGTGAAACTCTTAAGTATCGATTAATTGGATGGATTAGTCTAGAACTCATCATCTAAATTGCCAAATTGAGGGAAACATTATTCCCATTACCCAAATGACAATACCAAATGCATTGAGATTTGATATATATACATATCCCCATTCTTTCAATACTAGAAATACAATTCTGTGTACCATATATAATGCAAGAGCTATTGTTTTCTAACTCTTACGATACATGAAACTATCGATCATGTGGATTTTCCTTGAAATATGTTTGCTCAGAAATGCCAAAATGCGAACCCGACGAATCTGACTTTGGAAACATTATACTGATTAACCAAAATATAAAAATGCCAATTACATAAGGTTTTTGATGCACATTTTTGGTTCCCATGACTTCCATATATGAATGACAGGCAAGAATGACAATGTGACCGGTGGAACTAACATTCGACCAGAAAAAAAAACCTTAAAATGGGAGAAAAGAATTGTTAGAGCTAGCTAGCTGACCTTGCATCCCAATGAACAAAAACGAAAAGGGTCTAAGAGACTCCTCCCACAAACTTCACAGATATGTGAGCTCCCTTTGACAGCAGTTTTGGGCTGAGGCCTCTCATTCAAGAACAGCACTCTCGCACTGTTTATCACATACGTCTGAACTGCAGTGATATCCAAAACCTTCTGAATTTCATTCACCCTAACAACATCGTGATAAGACGACCGTCTGATCTGCATTGCCGTTTGCCGATAAAATTATTACAGGATCCAAGTGAGAAAATGAAACAGAAAGGTCCATTTGAAATGACAATGAATTACATTACATCCACCCACCTGAATTACTTGGTGATCTTTGTGCCTTGATGATCTGCAGTAAAAGCAAAACGCACCAACGTTGCGGCAATCCAGGCAGTACATGTTGCATTCGCTTCTCGGGGCATCTCTATGTGTTGAGCAGATGGAGAAGAATGTTGTGGATAGCAATGACTCAAGCCATGAAGGCACCAACATCTCCTCCTTCTGTTTCGAATTCGAACCCCAGAAAAGTCAGAAAGATATTCTAGATGGCTTGATTAGCTTCCACAGCCAGCATTGCCAATAACGTTTCAGAGAGAGAGAGAGAGAGAGATATATATATATATATATATATATATAGAGAGAGAGAGAGAGAGAGAGAGAGAGAGAGAGAGAGAGAGAGAGAGAGAGAGAGAG
>NW_004440680.1:0-3448 GCF_000184155.1 Fragaria vesca subsp. vesca | reverse complement strand
AGAGAGAGAGAGAGGGGGTTTAAATTAAAGAAGTTGAAAGAGTAACATAAGAATTATCAGCAACCAAAACAGAGGAATGATTTGTATGCAAGAGAAAAAACGACAAATTACAGAACATACCATTTGTAGTTAAATGTGGTGTGTGTGATAAACGCATTGGCTTTCTCTTGTTTAATGATTTGGAGGAGTCATGAATCTCATGACCGCCACCATACTTCACACACAAAGTGACAAGAGAGGAGGCTGCAAACCGACGGCTCAGATGCTGTGGTTTTGCAGAAGCGTTGGATCAGTTTGGGGGAGAAAAGGTGTGTGTTTATGAGTTTGGGGAGGTTATGAAATATAATGAATCAAATCACTTTTGATTCGATTCTTGGTGTTGCGTTGCGTCTCTATGGCGAGGCGCAGAGTTGGCATCTCAAAAGGTCGCGTTTTTGGGCGGGGAAGTCATATTGTTTTTCTCCTAGTGGAAAATGAAGTGGAAATTACGACATTCATACCATGTATAAATTGGTATTCCACGTGCGATTCTTCAAATTATGAGCCATATATCATGTTTATGAAACTTGTAATGTTGAAGAATCAAGAATTTCTCTCGTTGTAATCAGAAGAAAATTATAGCCAAATGGCCCAAATTTAGTTTGTAATGAAAAGAGGACTATCTAATCTTATAGCCAAATGTCTCGAATTTAATTTGAAATCAAAAGAGGATTATCATAATCATTACGGTTAAAGAGGCAAGGCTCTTTATTTTAAAGAAGAACTTACGATAAATACCTGTTGAGCAAAAATTGAAAATAAATATACCCAACACAATTTTACTCTATCTCATTAATTAAAATAGAGTTTTGATTATGATAATTTGACCCATTCAGAATAAAATAAATTTCTTACTTACAACCCTTGCTTTCAAGGAAAGACCTTTTGATTCTAATTACAGAGTAACAAATGGGGAATGTGTGTTTGAGGGGAATTGCGACTGCACCCGGTTTGTTTTACAGGCTGCCTACGTACCCCGGGAGGGATCAAGTCACTCATAGTGCAAATTTTATGGTTTTTGGGGTCTCGACGAAATAGATGACTTGTCGAAAAGTTTGGCCATGTGTTTGGGAATTTGGCTTGGAAAGAACCAAGGATTTGGTTTTAGATGTGGTTGTATCCAGATTTAAATTCAGACTGCCTACATACCCTGTAAAGGGATCAAACCATTGTAGTTCGAAAAATTTGGGTTTTTGGGATTTCTCGGTTTTATACCGAGTGAAATTTTATGTTTTTGATGTATGTTTAGTAGGTCTCTAAGCATTCTTTTTACGAAACCAAACTTTGGGTATTTGATCTGGACACCCATGTCTTGGAGGCCCAGTAACTTTTCTTTTTCTCTTTTCGTTCTTTTCTCTCATCCTTCACTGTGGCTTTTCCAAATCCCTCGATGTCTCCTTGCCAAGTCAAACCAGAGATGGATTTCGAACCAAAAGCAAACTCGGTGATGGGATTGCAATTGGGTGATGGCTGGGTCAGCATTCCAGAAGGATTTGAGCTTGCAATGGGGCTTATACCCACAGAACAAGTGAGGATTTGATTTTCTTTTTTCATACTTCTTTGATTTGTACGAATAAGAAGCTGAGATTTCGTG
Organism: Fragaria vesca subsp. vesca; assembly: GCF_000184155.1. Taxonomy (NCBI): domain Eukaryota; kingdom Viridiplantae; phylum Streptophyta; class Magnoliopsida; order Rosales; family Rosaceae; genus Fragaria; species Fragaria vesca. Next base: position 1,815 of record NW_004440680.1, on the reverse strand, counting down.
TTTGCTTCCTCATTGGTGGCACTGGGCAAGCGAAATCGCTCCTAGAAGGTAACTACTTGACTGGGCTTGGTGAGCTTTGTGTTGAGACTTGGAAGTGCCATTGCGGGAACATCAAGAGAGAGTTTCTTTCTTCTTTTATTCCTCTTGTCTGTGCACATAAGACAAAAATTTGTCTTGCTCATCATTCTTCAAACTGGACATGACCATCACACTCTTTTTTTTATTTGAGTGCTATGTTAAATTTGTGAAGTTTTGTCTTCTTATTGAGAGATTAGTTAGAGCTCCACCGCTTGGACTTTTCTCTCCTAATCTTTGTATTTATTTTGACAGGCTCTCGTTCAAACTGTTCAAGGAAACACCAGTGTTGCAGTCTCACAAAACAAAGGGCTCATAGCTTTTATTTGAGGGTGAGCTCTTTATGTATTTGTTTTTTTTTAGTTTGAATTGGTGTTTGTGAGAGAACTCTGGAAGTCGGGGGAATTTATTTAGCTGGTGATTTTGGATATATCAGTGGATAGCTAGGTTGGTGTTTTGTAATCATGAAATTTGGGAAGGTATTTGGCTGTGGTGGTTAACGGGAAACAGGGACAGCAATGGCCTTTTGTAGTGGAATTTTGAGTGTTGGTTTTGTGTTTGGTTTTGTAGGATCAAAGGGCAGAAACAAGAGTAACCGCTTTGTCATAGTAACCAGTGTCAAAGTATCCAGAGAACCAGAACCATATGGTAACCATAGTGCCCGAGAGTAACCATAGTATCCGAGAGTAACAAAAGTATTCGAAAGTAACCATAGTACCCAGATCATAGTAGCCAAGAACCATAGTAACAAGTAGCCAAAGTAACCAGTATCCATGAGGGATTTCAAAGTCTCCATAGTATCCAGAGTAACCAGTGATTTGAGTAACAAGTAACCAGGAACGATCCACAAAGGATTTGAGTAACCAGAGTAACAAGTAACCATAGGAACCATAGTAACCGGATCAATCCAGAAGGGATTTGAGTGACCAAGTAACAAGTAACCAAGAGAACACCGGGAGGCCATCCACAGGAGATGATAAAGGCAACAAGGCCTCAAGTAACCAGGTAACCAGAGAATAACAGAACAAACCAAGAAAGGAGGACATCGTTCGAACCTTGTGAAAGTTTGAATTCTCTTCTTCTGTTGTCGCAGGGCCCTCTAGTCGGATCGGGATCCTCTCCTCGTAATTCTCTGCTCATACTTCCTCATAAATAAATCTGAACCATCCAATCTTAATAGATGGTCAGGATTTATCTTACATTCTTTAAGGTGATTAGTCTATCTTCTTCCCAAATTCTCGTATAGATTTCTGATCGCCGATCTCCTCTCATCTCTCTCTTCCCTCTCTCACCCCAACCCCAAAGCTGATATCTTTCGCTCCATAATTCCTATTGCATATAGTTTTACACTTTTACTACCTCTCTGTTGTTCGAATCGAATCAGCAGCCGAAAGAGAAAGAAGGATGCGTTGACGGGTCTCAAGGATCGTCTGTTGTCGCAGCCGTCACGACAACCAGAACCGGTTAATCATGAGAAACCTCAAGGAACCGGTCAGGTAGAGCGACATCCTCATCCTGCTCGAGTATGAGAGAGAAGCAAGAAGGTCTCGTTGATGGGTCTTCGCTTTTGTCTCCAACGATGGAAAAAGCAATGTTCTTTGCATGTTACTGGGTTTATCTTTTGTGAGAAAGACTGGTTCTTGTAGTGTTATGGAAATCATGATATGAGAGATCCCAGCTTGTTATAATTAGTTGTTAATATGCTGCAACTGAAGCCATATATGATTTGTGATAAGAAAT
>NW_004440679.1:0-4113 GCF_000184155.1 Fragaria vesca subsp. vesca | reverse complement strand
TAGAGCTGTCAACACTGCTGGTATTGAAAAGTACAACAAACTGCTTGCTTTCCAACAGACCCCTGTGTACCCCGGTTGTCAGAAGACCGTTCTTGAAAGTGTGATGGACGTAATGAAGATTAAAGTTGAGACAAAATCGACCGTGAAGGCTGTTGATAATTATCTACAGTACACTGCTTCGATGCTGCTCCACGGTCATCGTCTTCCTACCACTCATCGTAAGGTCTGATGTATCCTGAAAGATCTTGGGCTTTCCTACATCAAGATCCATGCATGCAGATATGACTGCGTTCTCTTCTGGGGTAAAGATCCAGAAGGGAATGACCTTGGTGGCCTTGACGCATGTCCAGTATGTCACACTGACAGGTATAAGCTGACTCCTGCAGGCAATAGGAAACCTGTGAAGGTAATTTGGTATTTCCCGTTGAGGGATAGGCTGGAGAGATTGTACATGTCTTCACACACGGCCAAAGCTATGAGATGACACGCTGATAGGGAATTGCATGACGAAGATACCCTTATACACCCTGTTGACGGGGAGGCTTGGAAGCATATAGATAGGGAGTTTCCTCATTTTACGTCAGAGGTCCGAAATGTGAGGCTCGGGCTCTCATCCGACGGGTTCAACCCTTTTGGCAACATGAGTCTTCAATACAGTGTATGGCCGGTGATTTTGGTACCGTACAACCTTCCTCCATGTATGTGCATGAAGAAGGAATACAATATGTTGAGTTTGTTGATTCCGGGGACTAGTTATCTAGGGAAGTGTCTCGATGTGTATTTGAGACCTTTGATTGAAGAGCTTCAGTTTTTGTGGGACGTTGGTCATCCCACTTATGACAAGTACATGCACGAGATGTTCCAGATGCATGTCATGGTTGTTGGTACCATCAGTGATTTTTCTGCCCGTGGGATGTTGTCGGGCAACGTTGTTAGGGGATACAAGGCTTGTCCAGAGTGCCTTAGCGATGAGGGGAGCAGCAGTCATTGCAACAAGATATGCAGATTGGGTCACCGTGCTTTCCTTCCATATAATCACGAATGGCGGTTCGATGACAAGGCATTTGATGGGACCGTAGAACACGGTGTGCCTCCCAGAAGATGGACGGGAGAAGAAATTTTAGCAGTGCTTAATGAGTACGATTTTGGGCAGCTCAGCAATCATACCAATATTATGGCGGCAATACCTGAAAGACCCGACATGTACAAATTCTGGACACATAAGAGCATATTCTGGGAACTCTCATACTGAAGTAAGTTGTTGATCAGGCACTATCTAGATGTGATGCACATAGAAAAGAATGTTTGCGACAGTGTGGTGGGCACAGTGTTAAACTTGGAGGGGAAGACGAAAGACGGTCCTAAGGCACGCATTAATCTAAAAAAAATGCAATTAAGAAGACATCTGTGGTTGAAAGAAGGGAAGAAAAAAATGCCTCAAGCTCCTTACACCTTGAAGCCTGACCAAAAGAACGTAATTTTCAGGTGGATGAGTTGTGTGAAGTATTCTTTAGGCTATGCAGGAAATATAGCCCGGTGTGTGAACTTCCGGGACAATAAGATGTATGGGTTGAAGAGTCATGACTGTCATATCCTGCTACAACGTCTCTTCCCTGTTTTCATTCGACCGTTCCTTCCCCGTCAGGTGGTGGAGCCGTTAGTAGCGTTGGCAAAATTCTTCGGCTAAAGTCTGCAAGATTCGTCGGCTAAAGTCTGAGGGACTAGCCGACGACATCTTCTGTCGTCGGCTAGCTATGGGAAAATAGCCGACGACGGTCTATAGTTTCGTCGGCTAAATTCATTGCCGACGACCCTTTCCCGACGAAACTATAGCCGACGAGACTTCGTCGGCTAAGATCTTAGCCGACAAATTAAGCTAACAGGCCGACGAAAATTTTTCGTCGGCTAAAGTGCTTGTCCTGGTAGTGTCAAATGGACATATGACTTCTAATTGAAAAGGTAATCATATTTTTTGTGAACAATGAAGGCTTGGAGTTATACACACACACACTCGCACACACTTATTAGTTTTTTTATCATCTCTTAGTAATAATATTTTCTACTTTTCATAGATCAAACTATTTTTTACAGTTCCAATTTGTATGTAACTATTAGTAACCCAGGTGACTTTGTTCTCTGTATTAAATAAAATTTAATTAGTCTTCACAATTTCAATTCAATCCCAATTTCAATTCAAGAATATTCACTATGAAATTAATGAAAACATCCACAAGATTTTATATTGGCCCTATTATACTTTCAGTATAACAATTTTAAGCTAGAAGATATTATAGATAATTAAGTGTGAAGTCTTTATGTATGATAATAGTGTTGAATATTCCAAGGGTTACCCTATTTACCTCATCAAGTCAGTAACCCTTGATGACATAACAGGTGTCTGGCTGACCTCATAGCGTTCAGAATATATACCCTAACTCCCTAAGTTACCAAAAGAATAATAAAAAGGTTAGTACTTAACTAATTATTATAAAACATGTCTTGAAGCATAAGATTTGGTTAGATGGATACAGTTGAAGTTGATATAAATGAGAATGCTTTGTTCATGTTACTGCAATTTTTGGTGGTGGACTGGTGGTTATCTAACAATAGTTTTGTTTAGAGCAGAGAACTGAATTGCGGTTGGAGCCTATAGTTCTTTAGTTTGGATTTTTGCTTTGTGTTCTTAGGTTGTTGTTATCAATCCCTTTGTTGCATTGAATAAAAACAGAGGTTTAAGTCACATTAAATGTTAAATTTGGCAAATAATTTGCATTTCAATTCTTCTCTTCAATCATCTCAAGTTCTTAACTAATGGTGTTCTTAATTATCTATTTTTCCAGGTTGAATAACATCAAGGAAAAATCCTCTTTTGAAGCCGAAGACTATGGTGGTTCTTAAATTTTAATTGTTGTTGGAGAAAGTGATGTTTTTTTTTTCTCACTGAAGTTCATGTTTCTCTGCCTATGGCTATACATATAGCCATATAATAATGTGTTTACATCAACAAATCCCGCGGGCTTCTTTGCTAGTATATACATATATATATATATATATATATATATGGCTTCTCAGCTACGGACATCCACACTAAACTTTTTGGTGCGGATTTCTATTTTTTGCACCACTTCCTGATCGAATTTCCTCAAACTTCCTTCTAGACATATCTAGATTATCTCTGCAAAATTTCAGCCAATTTGGTGATCGTTAAGACCCTCAAACTTGCGTTTTTCTGTTATATGTTTGAACCGGACAGAATTCTGTCCGTCGGTTTTGTAACGCAAGTTTGAGGGCCTTAACGATCACCAAATTGGCTGAAATTTTACAGAGATGATCTACACAAGATGATCTAGATATGTCTAGAAGGAAGTTTAAGGAAATTCGATCGGGAAGTGGTCCAAAAATGGAAATCCGCACCAAAAGTTTGGTGCGGACGTCGGCACCTGAGAATTCCTGTATATATATATGTATATATATATATACGGACATGATCAGAAGAGGACGTCCGCAAACCCGTAAAAGTGCGGACGTCCTGCTTTTGCAGCGATCAAGCGCCGACGGCAGCCCTTCTCTTCCCTGACGAACACCAGACCTCGATCGTTAGCTTCCTCTTGCCGGCGGACTCGCCGAATACCAGTTTGCAGCCGAGATTGATGTTGTCTAAAGTTTTGGGTGGAGGTTGCTGCCCAGACATTCAACTCCGATCTCCATGGCCTTCTCTTCATGTTAAACAGGTCCGGGATGCCTCTGGTGTCCGTCCGGCAAGAGAAGGGACGTCGTCGGCGCTTGATCACTGCAAAAGCAGGGACGTCCGCACTTTTACGGGTTTGCGGACATCCGTCGGTGATCCCGACTATATATATATATATACAAGGAGTATCAGGTGCGGACGTTTGCACGGCTCTTAAAGTGCGGACGTCCCTCCTTTCGTCACCGTACGGCACCGGCGAGGGCGTGCCTCAACCCCAGCAGACTCTAGCAGCTTTCCCGACCACTTTCCATCCCCGGCGAGTTTGCCGAATTCCAGTTTTCCGGCCATATTGACTTTGTTTGAAGTTTTGGGTGATCTGGCCGGAAAACTGGAATTCGGCGGATTCGCCGGGGAGGGAAAGTGGT
>NW_004440678.1:0-1180 GCF_000184155.1 Fragaria vesca subsp. vesca | reverse complement strand
GAGAGAGAGAGAGATCGATCTGATCGGTGGGTGAGAGAAGATAGAGATGAGATCGGTGGGTGAGAGGAGAGATGAGATGGTTATTAATAAAGTTAAAGATATTTTAGTCTTTGTCTTAAGGTTTGTGTAATTGGGCATAGTAAACAGATTTTCATTGGAATTGGCAATTAGTCCCTATAATTAGTATTAAATGGGCATTTTCCCAATATTTGAGAAAGGTTAATTTCTTTCAAGCAAAAAAGAAGCAAGCTAGCTCTTCGGCTTGGAAGGGAATCCTTGATTGCAGAGATCTTCCTACTCAAGGGTTGAGATGGACTGTTGGCAATGGAAGAAGTTCCTTCAACTGGGTTTTCCCTTTTCCTTTAAGTAATCTTCTCAATGATAGTCAAAAGGCTATTGGAATGATTCCGTAGCTGATTTTATGACTAACAAGTGTTGGAATAAGCAAAAACTCTTGCAGGTACTAGATCATAGCATTGTAAACCAGATATTGGGCATTCCTATTCCTGTGTGTGATCAGGAAGATGAACTTATTTGAGGACCGTCTTCTAATGGAAATTTCTCAATCAAAACAGCAACTTGGTTGAAAGGTAAGGATCAAAATGATCATGCTAATGCAGATCTTTTAAGGAAAATGTGGCGATTGAATATTCCACCAAAAGTAAAAATATTTATTTGGCTTCTCTTAAGAGGCAGATTGAAAACTAAGGATAGACTTTCTAGGTTCAGCTACATCAATGATAATTCTTGTCCGCTTTGCAATAACGATAATGAAACTGCTAATCATATTTTTGGTTGTTGTGTTTTCTCATAAGATCTCACTACAACAAAAAACGTAAAATGCGACGAATAAATTTCCTTGCAAAATATCTATATTCCTCGCTTAAACTAATGAGCGAGGAAATCTGTTCGTCGCAAATTTTCCTCGCTTAAACCCCCTCACAGATTACAATATGTGAGGATTCTCAATTTCCTCACAAATTGGTAATTGCGAGGAATATAAATTCCTTACTGATTATTAATTGCAAAGAATGACAATTCCTCACTAATTTACAATTGTGATGAATACTATTCCTCACAGATCAACTAATGTGAGGAATACATTTTCCTTGTAAATTGGCTATTGCAAGGAATGTATATTCCTTGTAGATACAATTATGTGAGGAATTTGATTTCCTCA
>NW_004440677.1:0-1059 GCF_000184155.1 Fragaria vesca subsp. vesca | reverse complement strand
ACAGCCGGCCAGATCCACTTAGCTATAGCTACATATATATGTGAAACGAATGTATAACAACAACTAATAAACATCAAATATAAAGTAGGAAAAATTAGTTTACTACCCTGAACTTTAGGTCTAAAATCAGTTTGATACCTATTTTTTTTTTAATTCAGTTTCATACCTAAACTTTCAAAATGACATCAATCTCGACCAAAATGACTAAAATAGCCCTGGTTAATCTTTTTACCCTCTCTCTCTCTTTCTCTCTCCCTGCTTCCAAATCCATCATATGGCTGGCGCCGGCATCCACCCCTACCACCAGCAATGGGTCCCGGCGGCAGCCCTTCCTCCTCCCCCGGCAATCGCCGCTGCCATTCTTAACTCTGAGAGGGTAAAAAGATTAACCAGGGTTATTTTAGTCATTTTGGTCAAGATTGATGTCATTTTGAAAGTTTAGGTATGAAACTGATTAAAAAAAAAGATGAGGTATCAAACTGATTTTAGACCTAAAGTTCAGAGTAGTAAAGTGAAATTATCTCTATAAAGTACCACTAATACAGAAGATGCATGCTCTGATGCTCAAATTTAAAAGCACCATCGTATTGCTCTCTGAGCTTTGTCCCATGTTTAAATTGAACCTATTGTGATCCTGTAATTTTCCCGACAATTAATGTGGAAATTGTGCCTTTTTCATTTTAGGATGTAGAAAATGTCATACATATCATGAAATATTGAGACCTGGGCATATGTCTAGGTGTAAATTTAGAGCATCTTAAAAGACAGGTAATATACTCACCAAAACTTCTTCAAGCTTTAATCGGGTCATTCCATTTTACTTACATATATATTTTCCTAAATATAAAAAGGATGGCTTACGGTTTGTGATTCGAGACTATACGGGGAGGGTGGTTACAGAAGGAGCTTCTCCATTGACTAGCTAGTCTTCTTTTTGCAGATCGAGCACGGAAGTGCTAGCTTGTAGCAGGTTTGTGCGTGGATTCTGCGGATCCAGTTTTTCCAACCAGCAAAGGTTGGTGGTCATGGAGACCATCCAATCAAGAGAGAGAGAGAGAG
>NW_004440676.1:2120-4534 GCF_000184155.1 Fragaria vesca subsp. vesca | reverse complement strand
GTCGGCCTGTTAGCATAATTCGTCGGCTAAGATTTCGTCAGGAAAAGGTCGTCTGTGATGACTTTAGCCGACGAAAAAAAAATTTCGTCGGCTATAATCCCGCAGTTTAGCCGACGAAAAACATGTCGTCGGTTTTTTTCCCAGACTTTAGCCGACGAAACAATTAAGATATTCGTCGGCTAAAGTCTGTAATAAAAAAATTTTTCCCAGACTATAGCCGACGAAATATAGTCAGTTTCGTCGGCTAAACCTTATAAAAAATTTTAAAAAATAACTATAACCGACGAAATATGCCATAATTCGTCGGCTAAACCTTATAAAAAAATTTAAAAAATAACTATAGCCGACGAAATATGCCATAATTCGTCGGCTAAACCTTATAAAAAAATTTAAAAATACTATAGCCGACGAATAAACCTTTAAATATCGTCGGCTAAACCTTTAAATATCGTCGGCTAAAGTTGCTGGTTTTTGAAAAAAAAAAGCTGCAGAAACTTTCGGCCACCTCCAATCACCACCAAAATTTGGTAGAATCTTCTTCTCAACATTTCGAACAACTTTCTAGAAGAAGTCGAAGCCCAATTCTAAGCCTAAATAGGTCAATTAAATCAAAATATAAAAATCCCCAATTTTAAACCCTAAAAACTTCAAATCTTCGATTCTCCTCACACACACCGAATGGAGCTACCAAATTCTAGGGGAATGTAGTACTAATCAAACTCAACTTATCCATATATAGAACTCACCAAATGGTGACCTGAGGAAGGAGAAATTCGATCGACACCGAATCCGAACCGGCGGAGTTTTGGAGCTCGATTTATCTCTCACGGCGGCGCCACTCGATGCACCATCTATCCAGCAATGAAGTAGAGACGACGGCGAAGCTTTTGGGACAAGTGTGGCGGTCTCCGGTGGCTTGACGGCGGAGCTAGGCCGGGAAGAAAATCTGGCAGGCGAAATAAACTTCTTACCATCCACCTTCGGTAATATAAAGAACTTTAGCCGATGAAATTCTTGACCTTAGCCGACGACTTTTTTAATATCGCCCAAAAATTTGGTTTACCGCCCAAAAATTTTTGACCTTAGCGGTCTCCAAATTTGGTTTACCGCCCAAAAATTTTTGACCTTAGCCGACGACTTTTTTAATATCTCGTCGGCTAAAGTCTATAAATTCACGAAAACGCTCATATCTCCCCCTATTTTACGTAGTTTGGTCAAACCTTCCACACGAAAAACTTTCACGTAGATGAGACGCAACCGCCTATATAAAATTTTTGAGACATTTGCCTTCCGACGATAGGACTCCCCATAGGGAATAATAACGGTAAATAGGGTTGACCGCTACTATCGGCACCGAGACTTTACCCGATTTACGTGATTTTTGAACCATAACCGTATTTCACTATTATGAACACATCTTATTTCACGAGTATTTTGATAATTTTGCTTCCTATATAGAGTTGGTTTACAAAGTTGTATAATCTACTAAACAAGTTATACAACATTAGTAGACACGTTGTGATTCCGATGACTAAAATTCACAAACCAAAATTCGACCGTCAGATATGATCATTATGACGAAAGATGTCTATGGTAAAAAATTCAATTGGATCCGACAATGTTAAGGACTCGATCGAAACGGGTAACCCTAATCCATCGTCACTTATCACACGAAAACGCTCATATCTCCCTCTATATTACGTGGTTTGGTCAAACCTTCCACACAAAAAACTCTCACGTAGATGAGACGCAACTGCCCATATAAAAATTTTGAGACATTTACCTTCCGACGATAGGGCTCCCCATAGGGAATAATAACGGTAAATAGTAGACACGTGATTCCGATGACTAAAATTTACAAACCAAAATTCGACCGTCCGATATGATCATTATGACGAAAGATGTCTATGGTAAAAAATTCAACTGGATTCGATAACGTTAAGGGCTCGATCCAAACGGTCAACTCTAATCGGAAATAAGAAAACTGCATTTTGAAGCCCTAAACGGACTCGGATGGCCAAAAAGGCCCATACATCATGGCCTTAGCGATGAGTTTGACTCGTAGGGCCGTTACGCTTCTGGAAAGGTATCACAATAGTCAATCAGACACCAAAAACCAAATCTGTAGCATAGTGAATATAAGGGTAAATTGCATTGACCGCAACTATCGGCACCGAGACTTTACCAGAATACTGTGATTTTTCAACTGTAGACGTATTTCACCATTCTGGTCATATCTTATTTCACGACTTTTTTGCGTTTGAAGGTTCTACGTATAGTTTTTTTTTTCTCAGATGAGTTGTTGTCCAGATCTGCAAATATAAGGCACTTTAGCCGACGAAATTATATTTTTCGTCGGCTAAACTTTTAAAAAATTTCGTCGGCTAAAGTTGACCATAGCCGACGAAAATTTT
>NW_004440676.1:0-2100 GCF_000184155.1 Fragaria vesca subsp. vesca | reverse complement strand
AGAGAGAGAGAGAATTAAGTTTCTTTAAGTTAAAATGCAGAACAGTAAAGAATTATTACAACGCGCAAACGTATTTATACTAGATGGAATATCTGCCGGAAAAGCCACATAAGCATGGAGGAACCACAACAAGCTTGACAGCAGCTGGAAGCTACTAGCCAGAGGAGATTGCCCTTAATTAAGTCATAAGCATGACCTTTTGATTATCTTCTAACACCGATAACCCTTTGTGACCATATAATTAAAGCTAAACAACTGCAAGAGCTTAAATAATGAATCAAAACAGTCGACAGAGAAGTCATAGTTGTACTAATTCTGGAACAATGGGTATGCATCAGGGGGTGGCATGATACAGTTATCACCATTTTGAGGGAATCCCCAACCCTTCGATGAATAAGAATTTGTATGATGCTTCCGGAAAACGAGTTCCGATTCGATAGTACCACGAGGCCCAGCTTGCATCCGAATATTGTAGTAGAAATTAACTCCCCATAAAATTGCAGTATCATCTGTAGGTAACAAAATACCAATATCAGAAACTAATACATTGTAATCGATTTTTTCCAATCGAAAAACAACAGATACCAATTAATAACTAGGGATCAAGTTGCATACAGAGTCAATGACTTGTAGTTAAATCGAAAAATCTGGGTCAAGTTGTCAAAGTTTGGGTCCTGGATGACTAAGTTCCAGTCTGAATAGTTCATCCTGTAATTCAAGTTTGTAATCTTGAGTTTCACTAGCCAATACTTCGGGTGGTCTTCTGTAACGTGCCAACTAATTTGGATAGGGCACATATGGTTCGTACACTTAGCCGTGCATAGCTCTTGTCTGAGGCTGGGACAAGTGAAGATGAATTCGGCCTGCAACTTCGAAACAAAAAACTAAGTAAATTACACATATTTTATCTCTAAATCATGTTTCTAGTTGAAGAAGCTCACTCACTCCACACAATTGCTGGTTTCGTTTTGGCAGCCACATGAACATGTATTGTAGGGCACGGTTGTGTTATTGTAGAAAGAAGATAGTGAGACACAACAGGAGGGAAACTTCTGAGCCAAGAAATGAGAATATATACATTCAACTTTCCATGTAACTATCACCAACAATGGTTAAGGATATTAGGACCAGCAAAACATTCTCCTTAAGACTCGAATTCAGTATTTTTATCAAAATACATTTGTAAAAAAGATTTCAACTTACTGAAAGCTTGAGCAAAGACTCTCCTTCCATCTGGGGTATAAAATTTAGTCGGCTTAACGATCTTTGCATGGCCACAGGAATAGCCAGGTACACTCAGGGTGAAGTTTTTAGGAAGTCTGATTGTTCCATTATTCATTCCAACTTCACCAACAGAAAGCTGAAAAGCAGCTATGGAATTGGCTGGATCCGGCAACAATGAACCAAGTACTCCACCTCTGCAGAAATCAGTAATTCGCTTGCTGTAAGGAGTTGATGGTGTTGCATCGACGATTGTTGGTTCTTTTTACAAGAGTGAGGGATAATTCCTCCTAATTCGAATCTTGAACAATCTCCTTTTTCTATGGCTTTTGCTCCCTGCATGCTCCATATTACCTCCTCTTTCGCTCATGTCCATCTCAATGACCAGCCTGGTGCTTGAAAGTGACGATATTTTTGGTAGTTGAAAATTTTCACAACAGCCTGGTTTAAGAGAAAGCTGGTTAGATATACTGCCTGTTAGTTTGTTACCACCGCAAATGGTTGAGCATCAGGTAGGGAACACCCAACCCGAGTTCAGTTTCACCAAGCTGTCAAAGTGGGCAAACATTATGCTACAATACATATTAGAGCATTTCACATGCGCCGAATGAAGTAGTACATCCTGGGTCTTCGGTTACCCTAACACAATCTTATGTAAAAAAAAAAAAAAATAAGAAGATCTACTACTTGTTACCCTATATATGATTCGACCTCATGTTTGTAAGAATATATATAGATTTCTTGAGGGATTTGACTAGCTGCTGCATTTCAAAATGAGTATTCGAGATTTAGTTTTCAGAACCACATGATCTTCCATTAATCACTGCGTTATTTTTCTTTCTTTGAAGTCAACTATTTTACTACATGCAACTGATCGAT
>NW_004440675.1:0-1100 GCF_000184155.1 Fragaria vesca subsp. vesca | reverse complement strand
GAATTAAGACTAAAGAAAAACAAAAACAAAGGAAAAACAAAAGAAATTCAAAAATCAAGAGATAAATTTACGAAACAAATAGAAATACAAATCATACATGGCACCAATCTTTAAGATTACATAGTCATACAAACTTATTTTCGAGTTGACTACTAAAATACTTAAATAAATAATGATTCTAGATGGTAAGACACGGTGGACGTGCGGCCTGGATATAGATGTTTTGATCACAAGCTTGAAGCGTTGTTTCTAAAGGTCAATAGCTCAATCCAGAGATAGTGAACATGGTAGGACTCGTTTAGTGAGCAATGAGAACTCCATCACCGAGATGTATGTTTTCAAGGCTCTTGAGATCCAATTTTGGTCCCATGCACCAGAGTAATAGAAGGAGCGTACCAATGTACTCAGCTAGCAACAAACTTATGAACCAAACATGACTCCAAGTGTTAATAAAAGCCGCCCACAACCTTATGCAAACCCGAGAGTAAACAAGAAGGGTTAAGGCTAGAATTAACAAAAGGGATCCTACCTATTCCTGTGCAGTACAACCTACAACATTATTCATACAAGTATTAAAGTAGAAAGACAAAAATAAAACACAATTACATCATATACAAATTTATGGTTTTAACTTTACAAATATAAACATATAGACATATATACAATGCAAATTTTGACAATTAAAAAGATCGAGGATCCCGAAGGATCCCCGGCAACGACGCCATTTGATAAGACGTATTTGCACACGCATCAATTAACCCTGTCAACAAATCAATCGTAGTATAAAGCAAGCAGGGATCGTTCTAAACCGAGGATCCAACTACAGGGTAGATCCATCTAATCTAATAAAAATGTCGAAATAAGCATATAGGGTTTAAAGGTTTTGATGATTTTGGAATAAACATTGAAAATAAATCCTAAATTACTTCTATACATATTTACATGTGATCAACCAACAATCATGCAAACTTAACCAAACAACCATGTAAGAACAAAGAAGACAAATCTCTAAATTCTCATTTAAGTCTACACCGTGAGCAATTATACAACCTAAATTTGATATGCACATAAGTTCCTAACGTGGTTCCCTATGACATAGA
>NW_004440674.1:0-1259 GCF_000184155.1 Fragaria vesca subsp. vesca | reverse complement strand
CACTCACAAATTAGGTCTAAGCCTGATGTTGATCTGGGGCCTCGTCTGCTCGAGCCTCCTCACGTCCTGTTCCAAATATAATATTAATTTCCCAACTAACAATCCAATATTTAATCAAAATAGGCAAAATTACCCGAGAGCCATAAATACGTTCATCATTGCCTAACTTCGATATTCTTAAATCGGAACGATCCGAACTTAAATATCATCCTCGACAGTCGTAAATACAACCTCCCCAAAATACGACTTAAATCCTACGGCCGGATTCTACATTAATTAACCGCCAAAAATACCAAACTTCGGAAATTCACAAACCTATCCAAATCTCATCCAAAAATTCCATAAATCACATCAATATAATCCCCTTAATATTCCACATTTAAAACCCTAAAAATCTCCCAAACCGGCGGCGCCGCCGGCAGCAGGGGTCGGAGGCCAATTCCGGCGACCTCCAAAACCTATGAAATTTTGACAGCATCTTCCTCTCATCATGCTCTACAACTTTCTTAACTAGCACAAACACCAATTCCAAGCCTAAGTAGGGTAATCGACTAAAAACATCCTAAAAGCCCTAGAAATTTCAACTCCACATTTCTCCTTACCTAGCTCAAGAGAGGGTGAGTCCTTTTAGGGCAAGGCTGCTGGGTTGGAGGGTTACAAAACCGTACCAAGCTTGCGCGGATTGGTGGCCGGAGGAGGGAGTTCCGGCGAAAAGCTTCCCGGCGTCTCCGGTGAGTTTTCTCTTCTTCCGACGGGCTAACGGCTCGGGGGCTAGGCCGGGGAGGGAGAGGAGGAGATGGGGGTCCGAACTGGGGTGGAGCGGCGACAGCTGGTGGCCGGACGACGGCAGGAGGATGGCTGGAAAACCGACAGCGGGAGGAGGAAAAATTCGGGAAGAGAAAGAGAGAAGAAGAGAGAGAGAGGAAATGGGTTGGGCCTCTCCAACCGGTCCAACTCCACTAATATACCCAACTCCCACAAAATAAAACACCCCGAAAAAATAATACCCGATTAAAAATTACCTTTTACTAGCTAAAATTTACTATTTTTACCGTCGTCGAAATTTTCTCCTACGAATAATCCTCCGCACATTATCGTCCCCGAAACCCCTCTAGGGACCAATTAAACTATTAACTCAATGACGAAGACGGTAAAATTTTTATTATAATCAAGCTAGTAAATAAGGTAAAAATATAAGGGTCGGGATGTGACATGTTCTCTCTCTCTCTCTCTCTCTCTCTCTCTCTCTCTCTTCGTCT
>NW_004440673.1:0-2480 GCF_000184155.1 Fragaria vesca subsp. vesca | reverse complement strand
TTTGGGTCATGTGATTTCGGCAGAAGGAGTTAGTGTGGATCCCCAAAAGGTGGAAGTAGTGTCGAATTGGAGAAGACCCACCACTGTGACGGAGATTCGTAGTTTCTTGGGATTAGCAGGTTATTATCGGCGTTTTGTGAAAGATTTTCAAAGATTGCCGCTCCTCTCACAAAGTTGACCAGAAAGGGGGTTAAGTTTGAATGGTCAGATCAGTGCGAGCAAAGTTTTCAAGAATTGAAGAATTGCTTGACAAGTGCTCCTGTTTTGGCACTTCCGGATGATAGTGGAGAATATGTGGTCTATTGTGATGCTTCTAGACGTGGTCTAGGTGGAGTTTTGATGCAGCATGATCGAGTTATTGCCTATGCTTCTAGGCAATTGAAGCCGCATGAGGGGAATTATCCCACTCATGATCTGGAGCTTGCAGCGGTAGTTTTTGCTCTCAAGTTGTGGAGACACTATCTTTATGGAGCCAAGTGTCAGATATTTACCGATCACAAGAGTCTTCGGTATGTGTTCACTCAAAGAGAGCTTAATATGAGACAGAGAAGGTGGATGGAGTTAATCAATGATTATGATTGCACTATTGAGTATCATCCTGGAAAAAGCTAATGTGGTAGCTGATGCTCTTAGTCGAAATCCCTCTATATCTTTATCTCATATAAAGATGGTTCGTGTTCCGCTTCTTTGTGAGTTGCGAGCTACATGAGTGGATTTGTCAGTGGATGAGGTTGGTGCTTTGATAGCCAGTTTTCATGTGGGGCCAGTTTTGGTTGATAGAGTGCGGGAAGCACAGTATAATGATCCTTCCATAGTTCGATTGATGGAAAGAGCATCGAATGGAGCCGCAGCCGATCATTTTGCAGTTAGAAGAGATGGGACTCTATTGTTTAAGAACCGGCTATGTGTTCCAAAAAGAAATGAAGAGTTGAAGAGTGAGATTATGGAGGAAGCTCATAGCTCTGTATATGCTGCTCATCCGGGTAGCACAAAAATGTATCGGATTTTGAAGGATTATTATTGGTGGCCAAACATGAAGAGGGAAATTGCAGCTTATGTGAGTAGATGTCTGAGTTGTCAGCAAGTCAAGGCTGAAAGGCAGAAGCCTTCTGGGTTGCTTGAGCCGTTGCCTATTCCAGTGTGGAAGTGGGACCACATCACCATGGATTTTGTTTTTAGCTTACCTCGTACCCGTGATGGGCATGACGGTATTTGGGTGATTGTGGATAGACTCACTAAGTCTGCACATTTCTTGCCAGTGGGAAAGAAGTATAAATTGGATAAATTGGCGGAGCTTTATGTGAACGAAATTGTGAGGCTTCATGGTGTTCCTGAATCAATAGTGTCAGATTGGGATCCTCGTTTTGCTTCTAAATTCTGGGGAGCTCTTCAGGCAGCTTTAGGTACCCAATTACTCTTCAGTACTGCTTTTCATCCTCAGACTGATGGGCAGTCCGAGAGGACTATTCAGACTTTGGAGGATATGTTGAGGGCTTGTGCCATGCAGTTCAGAGGTAGCTGGGATAAAAACCTATCTTTGATGGAATTTGCCTATAATAATAGCTATCATTCTAGCATTGGTATGGCGCCCTTTGAGGCTCTTTATGGGAGGCAGTGTCGCACGCCTTTGTGTTGGAATGAAGTAGGGGAAAAAGAGCTTTGTGGCCCAGAGTTAATCCATGTTACGAATGAGAAGATTAAAGTGGTTAGAGATAGACTCAAAACTGCTCAGAGTAGGCAGAAGAGTTATGCGGATGTCAGTATGAGAGATCTAGAATTTCAAGTGGGTGATTGGGTGTTCCTGAAATTATCTCCTTGGAAAGGGGTTGTGCGCTTCGGGAAGCGTGGGAAGCTTAGCCCGAGGTATATTGGCCCTTAGGAGATTATTGAGCGAGTTGGCTCACTTGCTTATCGGCTACTTTTGCCTCCAGAGTTAGCTAGGATACATAATGTGTTTCATGTATCCATGCTTCGCAAGTATATTGCCGATCCTTCTCATGTGCTGCAAGAGCAGCCGATCAGTTTGACGAGAGATTTGACCTATGAAGAGGAACTGGTTCAGATTCTCGACCGAAAGGAGTAAGTGCTTAGGAACAAGACAATCCCGCTTGTCAAGGTGCTTTGGAGAAGTCATCAAGTAGAAGAAGCTACTTGGGAATCAGAGGAGCAAATGATGCAGCAGTATCCCTATCTCTTCGGATGACAGGTATGTTAATTTCGAGGACGAAATTTTTATAAGGAGGGGAGAATTGTCACATCCCGACCCTTATATTTTTACCTTATTTACTAGCGTGATTATAATAAGAATTTTACCGTCTTGATCATTGAGTTAATAGTTTAATTGGTCCCTAGAGGGGTTTCGGGGACGATTATTGTGCGGAGGATTATTCGTGGGAGGAAATTATGTCGACAGTAAAAATGGTAAATTTTAGCTAGTAAAAGGTAATTTTTATTAGGGTATTATTTTGGGGTGTAAATTT
>NW_004440672.1:0-1057 GCF_000184155.1 Fragaria vesca subsp. vesca | reverse complement strand
TAATTTGGTGCTGGCTGTTTTTAAACTTCCCTTTCTTACTTTTAATGTGGTTTGTGGTTAAATTAGTAAACCTTGTTTCTTGAAGGGGAGCTTTGCGCTTCTAACTTGTATTTTCTTTTGACAGACAAATACAAATTCTATTTGTTGGAATCCAATGGAGCCATTCAACTTCACTGCTGTGAGTGCACTTATTTACGTTTTATCTTTTGCAAATTGTTCGGACTTCGGAGGAATGAAAAGTTGTCTAGTATTGGGTAGATGTGCTTTGCTGGCTGTCCTTTAGATGATTTGGAGGGATAGGCACAGATAATTTTTGAGGAAACTTGTGAGGATGTGGGAAAGGGTTCATTTTTGTGCATCTCTCTTGGCATCGGTCTTTTCAAGAGTTTAAAGATTACTCTCTTCAAGCCTTCTTTGTTATTAGGATGCAGTTGTGTTCTAGCTCTTAAGTGTGATAGGAGCACAAAGTGCTACGATATTAATGTATTTCCTACCTTATTTAGTTATCTTATTCTCTTAACATTGTCATTTTAAACATATTTTGTGATTGTAAAGGTAAAAGAGCGGAAAAGTGAAAAATGAAGCTAAAACCGGCGGATTAAGAAGGATAAGTCGTCTAGGAAATTTTCCTGTTTTGATAAGGAGAAACTTTCCTATTTCATTTTGGGAAACTTTCATATTTTGATTGGGGAAACTTACTAACTTTGAATCTTTCCTATTTTGACTTTCCTGAATTATTTTGGAAACTTTCTTTCCTCTTGAGACAGGGATTCCACATGAAGCAAGGAAACCAAATCCTACGTGGATTAGGCCGAAATTCTGTCACATAAAAGGAGGAGAATGGCACCATCTTTTTAGGGTTTCCAGCCGAATTTATATGGAGATAATGCAGCAAACATCAAGGAAATTAAGGGAAATTCTTACCTTTTATTTCTCCATATAAATTCCTAATATTCCTAGAGTTTATATCTGATTTATATTCCTTTTCTAGGGACATTAAATGGCACAAATATGGGAAGAATTATCAACAGCAAATCAGCAATTAACAAGGAGAGAT
>NW_004440671.1:0-1191 GCF_000184155.1 Fragaria vesca subsp. vesca | reverse complement strand
CAGCAGGGTGTATAAGGGTATCTTCGTCATGCAATTCCCTATCAGCGTGTCATCTCATAGCTTCGGCCGTGTGTGAAGACATGTACAACCGCTCCAACCTATCCCTCAAAGGGGAAATACCGAAGTACCTTTACAGGTTTCCTGTTGCCTGCAGGAGTCAGCTTATACCTGTCAGTGTGACATACCAGACATGCGTCAAGGCCACCAAGGTCATTCCCTTCTGGATCTTTACCCCAAAAGAGAACGCAGTCATATCTGCATGCATGGATCTTGATGTAGGAAAACCCAAGATCTTTCAGGATACATCGGACTTTATGATGAGTGGTAGGAAGACGATGACGGTGAGGCAGCATCGAAGCAGTGTACTGTAGATAATCATTAACAGCTTTCACAGTCGATTTTGTCTCAACTTTAATCTTCATTACGTCCATCACACTTTCAAGAACGGTCTTCTGACAACCGGGGTACACATGGGTCTGTTGGAAAGCAAGCGGTTTGTTGTACTTGTCAATACCAGCAGTGTTGACAGCTTTAGGGAAAGGCTGCACCGGGTCAGACATATACTGTCCTTGAGCGCATACACCACTCTCATAAGGAAACATGTCGTTGATGAAGACCGTTGTTGGATCGTTGGATGTACTGCCCGTCTCAGAAAATTGGCCATGATCATGCGGACCCCCAGATGATGTTTCACCGTGATATAACCAACATGTGTACTTCTCCCAAAACCCGTTACTCTTCAGGTGCTGCCATAATTTGTCAATCGCAAATCGATGCATATCGTTGCGACACTGACATTTCGTGCACGGGCAATAGAAAATTGTATTCCCGTTAGCATTAGCCAGCGCATATTCCAGAAAACTCATAATTCATTTACCATATCTTTTGTCCCATTTTGGAAGCGAAATCCAACTCTTATCCATATCCTGAAAATATAACAAAATATATATGTATAACGCGAGCTAATTATTAATTAAATTCTATGTCATATATAAAATTTCAATTCATTTATATATATTCTACGTACTACAACTAATTAATAACAAATTAATTAACACATATATATATATAGATATACTTAATTAAGAATTACATAACAATTTATATATATCAACATCATCACAAAATCATCATCAACAACTTCATACCATCAACACAATATTATAAATTAATTAACATACATATATATAT
>NW_004440670.1:0-1739 GCF_000184155.1 Fragaria vesca subsp. vesca | reverse complement strand
TGAGAAACAGAAATCCGACCGTCAGATTTGACCATCATGATAAAATACATGTATGGGAAAAAATTCAACTTGATCCGAAAAGAATAAGGGCTCGATCCGGACGGTCAATCTCGTAAGTCAAACCCCTAAACGCACGGAAAAGGTCGTTCGACCGTCTAAATTACGTATTTTGGCCGGACCTCCAACTGAAAATAGTTTTAAACCGATGACACGCAACAAGTCGTATAAAAATTTTAACGCAAAATAAACCACCGAATATAGGGCGTACTCATAGTGGGAAAAAATAGAAAATTAGCATTGACCGCAACTAATCGGCACCGAATATTTACCGGTAATAGTGTGATTTTTCTAACCGTGGATGTATTTCTAACATTCTCGTCATATCTTATTTCTATGACTTTTTGGTCGTTTGAAGGTTTACGTATAGTTTGTTTTTGAAACGGAACATTTACATAACACGGTAAACAAGTTATACAACATTAGTATGCATGTTGTGATTGTGATGATCAAACTTGAGAAAAATAAATCCGACCGTCAGATCTGACCATCATGACAAAATACATGTATGGGAAAAAATTCAACTTGATCCGACGAGAATAGGGGCTCGATCCGGACGGTCAATCTCGTAAGTCAAACCCCTAAACGCATAGAAAAGGTCGTTCGACCGTCTAAATTACGTATTTTGGCCGGACCACCAACTGAAAATAGTTTCAAACCGATGAGACGCAAGAAGTCGTCTAAAAATTTTACGGAAAATAACAACCGAAGATAGGGCTATAGTAGGTAATAGAAAAATTTTAGAGTTTAGCCGACGAATACCCTAACGTATTCGTCGGCTATAGTATGTAATTAAAAAATTAAAAAATAACTAAAGCCGACGAAATATTAGGTTATTCGTCGACGAAATATTAGCTAAAACTCTAAAGCTAAGATGGCTTTAGCCGACGAAATACACTATAATTCGTCGGTTAAGATGGGTTTAGCCGACGAAATACACTATAATTCGTCGGCTAAGATTGTTTTAGCCGACGAATTATGGTGTATTTCGTCGGCTTAAGGAAAAAAATACATTAAAAAAAACAGACGATATTAGTAAACCATACTAACTCTCTGTTCATCATGTATCACCAAAATTCATATAAAATAACTGAAATATGAATTCAACATATGTAAACTATAAAGGAAAAGGTCTTTAGTTATACAAATTATTGGATAACGTCCTCTAAATTAAAACTAAGGCTCGTAATCGGAATCATCCGATGAGTCTTCTTCGGTGTCAGAATTAATTTCTGGTAATATATGTCTTTCCTCATCGCCAGAGTCTTCGTCTGTTTATTGATTTGGATCAACATCAATAAGCCTTGGCTCTTCATCACGAATTCGCACCGAACGACCCGCTTTAAAATTATTAAGGCGAACGGTAGAGGAGTTAGGAATACCTATTGCGTTGGGCTCTTGATACGCAACATCCTCTTCCTCGTCTTCGGCCTCTCCAAGTGTAGCCGCCCGGTAAATGTTTCGAGGGTGCACAAGGTTGACTACTTTCCACGCGTCACCCTTAGCAAAGTCATCAAGATAAAACACTTGTTTTACTGATGTGGCAAAAACGAACGGGTCATCTTCGTAAGAACTTGTAGCAGTGTTCACCGATAATATTCCGTACTGATCGGTCTTCATGCTCTGCGGCCTAGTATCAAACCATCTACACTTGAAGAGGTGCACTGTCATGCCTTGCCCAT
>NW_004440669.1:0-1219 GCF_000184155.1 Fragaria vesca subsp. vesca | reverse complement strand
AGTAAAATGCAAAACAGGGGACAAACACTTTGAGCGAACCTGAAGCAGATTGTAATGGGTTTCCGAAGATCGCTACCAGTAATTAGATTCGACTCTGATCTCCCCACAATGAGCTTCGTCGCTAATCTCTCTGGGTTTCCGACTCCAGTTCCAGACTGTATCTTCGAATCCTCTCGAAATGATTCGACTCTTCTCTCTTGGCAACGAGCTACCGGCTATGTATGTAATCTCTGCATTATTGGATTCCGCAAAATCTCTCTTCGATCTCTCCTCCTTCTTGCAGTAAAATCAGGTAGTTACTGTGACGATCTGAAAGTACATAATTACCCTTCCGTTAACGACTCTGTCAGACATACCGTACAACGAGCGTAATACAGCTTTTGCCCTCATCCATATGATCAAATTGAAGTATCGAACTTAGAAAAGAAAATTGTCCAAATTAATAACCAGTAGACTCGCTCTCTTAAGAATAAAGGCCAAACCCTAGAGTTTAAATAGAGAATATCATCACCTTTAAGAGATCTATATATGTTTAATAGTCACAAAAAGATTTACTGAAAAACACTCAGTAACTTGCCCTTATCCGGCCGTCACACCACCCTCCATCCACCTTAACTTTTCCAACCACCACCATGAAACCTACAACGATTCCACTAGGAGATCACGTACGTACATATATATATATATATATATATAGACTTTCTCAGGTGCAGATGTCCGCATTTATTCTTACGGTGCGGATTTTCACTTTACACTCACTTTTCAATCAAATTTTCACATCTCCACCGTATTGTCTTTAGATACTAATGTATAGATCATCTCTGTAAAATTTCAGCCAATTTGGTTATCATTAAGACACTCAACTCGATTAAACCAATAGATGAACATAATTCTATCGAACTTAAACCGTTCATGTTTATAATAGAAAAATGCAGTTTTGAGTCCCTTAATGATAACCAAATTGGCTGAAATTTTGCAGAGATGATCTATACAATAGTATCTAAATATTAGACGGTGGAGATGTGAAAATTCGATTGAAAAGTAAGTGTAAAATGGAAATCCGCACCGCAAGATAAATGCAGACGTCCACAGCTGAGAAGCCCTATAAATATATATATATATATATATACACAGTCCGTTTCAGATACGGACGTCCGCACCGTTTTACGGTGCGGATTTCCCTCCGTTCGCCACCGTACGGCGCCAGCGAGGGCGCGCC
>NW_004440668.1:2620-3858 GCF_000184155.1 Fragaria vesca subsp. vesca | reverse complement strand
TGTACCCCGGTTGTCAGAAGACCGTTCTTGAAAGTGTGATGGACGTAATGAAGATTAAAGTTGAGACTAAATCGACTGTGAAAGCTGTTAATGATTATCTACAGTACACTGCTTCGATGCTGCCTCACGGTCATCGTCTTCCTACCACTCATCATAAGGTCCGATGTATCCTGAAAGATCTTGGGCTTTCCTACATCAAGATCCATGCATGCAGATATGACTGCGTTCTCTTTTGGGGTAAAGATCCAGAAGGGAATGACCTTGGTGGCCTTGACGCATGTCCGGTATGTCACACTGACAGATATAAGCTGACTCCTGCAGGCAACAGGAAACCTGTAAAGGTACTTCGGTATTTCCCTTTGAGGGATAGGTTGGAGCGGTTGTACATGTCTTCACACACGGCCGAAACTATGAGATGGCACGCTGATAGGGAATTACATGACGAAGATACCCTTATACACCCTGCTGACGGGGAGGCTTGGAAGCATATAGACAGGGAGTTTCCTCATTTTGCGTCAGAGGTCCGAAATGTGAGGCTCGGGCTCTCATCCGACGGGTTCAACCCTTTTGGCAACATGAGTTTTCAATACAGTATATGGCCGGTGATTTTGGTACCGTACAACCTTCCCCCATGGATGTGCATGAAGAAGGAATACAATATGTTGAGTTTGTTGATTCCGGGGCCCGGTTATCCGGGGAAGTGTCTCGATGTGTATTTGAGACATTTGATTGAAGAGCTTAAATTTTTGTGGGACGTTGGTCATCCCACTTATGACAAGTACACGGACGAGATGTTCCAGATGTATGTCATGGTTGTTGGTACCATCAATGATTTTCCTGCCCGTGGGATGTTGTCGGGCAACGTTGTTAGGGTATACAAGGCTTGTCCAGAGTGCCTTAGCGATGAGGGGAGCAACAGTCATTGCAACAAGATATGCAGATTGGGTCATCGTGCTTTCCTTCCATATAATCATGAATGGCGGTTTGATGACAAGGCATTTGATGGGACCGTAGAACACGGTGTGCCTCCCAGAAGATGGACGGGGGAAGAAATTTTAGCAGTGCTTAATGAGTACGATTTTGGGCAGCTCAGCAATCATCCCAACATTGTGGCGGCAATACCTGAAAGACCCGACAGGTACAAATTCTGGACACATAAGAGCATATTCTGGGAACTCCCATACTGGAGTAAGTTGTTGATCAGGCACTACCTAGATGTGATGCACATAGAAAAGAAT
>NW_004440668.1:0-1056 GCF_000184155.1 Fragaria vesca subsp. vesca | reverse complement strand
GTTGCAGATGAACCATATTCAATTTGATGGTCACCCAAATTGGTCGCACGAACTAAGACTTCTAGCGATGAAGCCGATAATGTCAAGAGTTTATCCGATGTGCAAGGTGAATGGCGTGCAATTTATATGCGAACAAAGAGACAGCAGAAGGAGAACACAGAATTCTAGGGTCATGGCACATGGTGGGCGGAATGGAGTTGACTATTACGGTGTTCTCCATTCAGTGGTGGAACTCGTTTATGGGCAAGGCATGACAGTGCACCTCTTCAAGTGTAGATGGTTTGATACTAGGCCGCAGAGCATGAAGACCGATCAGTACGGAATATTATCGGTGAACACTGCTACAAGTTCTTACGAAGATGACCCGTTCGTTTTTGCCACATCGGTAAAACACGTGTTTTATCTTGATGACCTTGCTAAGGGTGACGCGTGGAAAGTAGTCAACCTTGTGCACCCTCGAAACATTTACCGGGCGGCTACACTTGGAGAGGCCGAAGACGAGGAAGAGGATGTTGCGTATCAAGAGCTCAACGCAATAGGTATTCCTAACTCCTCTACCGTTCGTCTTAATAATTTTAAAGCGGGTCGTTCGGTGCGAATTCGTGATGAAGAGCTAAGGCTTATTGATGTTGATCCAAATCAAGAAACAGGCGAAGACTCTGGCGATGAGGAAAGACATATATTACCAGAAATTAATTCTGACACCGAAGAAGACTCATCGGATGATTCCGATTACGAGCCTTAGTTTTAATTTAGAGGACGAAATCCATTAATTTGTATAACTAAAGACCTTTTCCTTTATAGTTTACACATGTTGAATTCATATTTCAGTTATTTTATATGAATTTTGGTGATACATTGAACATGAAGTTAGTATGGTTTACTAATATCGTCTGTTTTCTTTAATGTATTTTTTTCCTTTAGCCGACGAAATACACTATAATTCGTCGGCTAAGATGGTTTTTGCCGACGAATAACCTAATATTTCGTCGGCTATAGTTATTTTTTAATTTTTTAATTACATACTATAGCCGACGAATACGTTAGGGTATTCGT
>NW_004440667.1:0-1631 GCF_000184155.1 Fragaria vesca subsp. vesca | reverse complement strand
AAAGTTTAGCCGACGAAATTTAAAAAGTTTAGCCGACGAAAAAATATAATTTCGTCGGCTAAAGTGCCTTATATTTGCAGATCTAGACAACAACTCATCTGAGAAAAAAAAACTATACGTAGAACCTTCAAACGTAAAAAAGTCGTGAAATAAGATATGACCAGAATGGTGAAATACGTCTACGGTTGAAAAATCACAGTATTCTGGTAAAGTCTCGGTGCCGATAGTTGACTTACTCTTATTATTCACTGTGTTGCAGATTTGGCGTTTAGTGTCTGATTGACTATTGTGATACCTTTCCGGAAGCGTAACGGCGCTACGAGTCAAACTCATGGCCAAAGCCATGATGTATGGGCTTTTTTGGCCATCCGAGTCCGTTTAGGGTTTCAAAATGCAATTTTCTTATTTTCGATTAAAGTTGACCGTTTCGATCGAGCCCTTAACTTTGTCGAATCCAGTTGAATTTTTTATCATAGACATCTTTCATCATAGTGATCATATCTGACAGTCGAATTTTGGTTTGTGAATTTTAGTCATCGGAATCACAACGTGTCTACTATTTACCGTTATTCGGGTTTATGGGGAGCCCTATCGTCGGAAGGTCGGAAGGTAAATGTCTCAAAATTTTTATATGGGCAGTTGCGTCTCATCTACGTGAGAGTTTTTTGTGTGGAAGGTTTGACCAAACTACGTAATATAGAGGGAGATATGAGCGTTTTCGTGTGATAAGTGACGATGGATTATGGTTGACCGTTTCGATCGAGCCCTTAACGTTGTCGGATCCAGTTGAATTTTTTACCATAGACATATTTCGTCATAATGATCATATCTGACGGTCGAATTTTGGTTTGTGAATTTTAGTCATCGGAATCACAACGTGTCTACTAATGTTGTATAACTTGTTTAGTAGGTTATACAACTTTGTGAACCAACTCTACATAGGAAGCAAAATTATTAAAAATACTCGTGAAATAAGATGTGTTCAGAATGGTGAAATACGGCTATGGTTCAAAAATCACGTAAATCGGGTAAAGTCTCGGAGCCGATAGTAGCGGTCAACCCTATTTACCGTTATTATTTCTTATGGGGAGCCCTATTGTCGGAAGGTAAATGTCTCAAAATTTTTATATAGGTGGTTGCGTCTCATCTACGTGAGAGTTTTTCGTGTGGAAGATTTGACCAAACTACGTAATATAAGGGGAGATATGAGTGTTTTCGTGAATTTATAGACTTTAGCCGACGAAAATATATGAAAAGTCGTCGGCTAAGGTCAAAAATTTCAAAATTTTTTAGGCGGTAAACCAAAGTTGGAGGAAAATTTTCAAAGGACTTTAGCCGACGAAAATATATGAAAAGTCGTCGGCTAAAGTCGAAAAATTTTCAAAATTTTCAACCAAAATTTTTTGACGGTCAACCAAAATTTTCAAAAAGAGTTTAGCCGACGAAAATAAAGAATTTCGTCGGCTAAAGTTCTTTATATAGGCGAAGATGGATGGTAAGAAGTCTATTATCTGCCAGATTTTCTTCTCGGCCTAGCTCCGCCGTCAAGCCACCGGAGACCGTCACACTTGTCCCAAAAAGCTTCGCCGTCGTCTCTACTTCATTGCTGGATAGGTGGTGCATCGAGTGGC
>NW_004440666.1:0-1011 GCF_000184155.1 Fragaria vesca subsp. vesca | reverse complement strand
CAGCAGTTCCATAAGAGACCATATATTGATAACCAGGTCCGTCATGAAGTAGGTCCTACGGTTTTATCACCGCCTTTGAATCTTTCCCAAAGCTTCTTTTTTCTGATTCTGGTTTTCGGCTTCTGGGATTGCGACCTTCTCTATCGAACATCGCCATTTCTCTTGTAAGCGCGTCAGGCAAAAAGTTCTTGTTTCCTGCAACCATTTCAACATCATATTCATATTGAGTTAGAAACATTTGCCATCTCAACACTCTTCCTCTATCTGCAGCATCAGTCAATTTGTAGTTTTTGAAGTTTTTTACTCTTTTGTTGTCAGTTCTAACTACAAATCTGTTTCCTAGGTATGTCTCAACACCCTTGATACTCTTAATTAAGGCAAGGACTTCCTTGTCTCCGGTGGAATAATTTAACTCGGCAGCGTTAAACTTTCCAGAAAGAAATTTACAAATCTTTTCTTGATTTGTATCTGGAGCAACAGCTAAAACAACTCCTGCCCAGTAATAATCATTTGCATCAGTCTGCAAGATGATCAGATCTCCTTCTTCTGGTAAAGTAAAGGAGGAAGATTTTGTTAATTCTTTAATCTTTCTGACAGTATTACTGTCATCAGCTGTGAAAGACCATTTTTTTTGGAACTTGTTTTTGGAGAAAGGAGAGCAGTTAGACTACTAACTTGAGGAATAAAATCTGTCGCAAAATTAACAACTCCCAAAAATCTCTGTAGAGACTTCGCATCTGGGATATTGTCTGGAAATTGGCTGATCTTCTTAACGATGTGATCTTGGAGATGAATTTCTCCATCCTTAACATGAATGCCAAGGAAATCGATTTCACCTTTAATAAGATGAATCTTTTTTTGCCAAGGATAATTCCCTTTTGGACAATAAGCTTACACACCTGCTCAAGATGCTTTAAAATGCTCATCCATAGTTTTTTGAGAAGACTAGGATGTCATCTATGTAAACTATACAAAAGTCTGCAATAGGCTTGAAGATATTATCCATATTCC
>NW_004440665.1:0-5702 GCF_000184155.1 Fragaria vesca subsp. vesca | reverse complement strand
ATCGATGATTTGATAGATCAGCTGGAGAGTGCTCAATATTTCACCAAGCTAGATTTAAAATCTGGGTATCATCAAGTCCGAGTACGGGAAGAGGACACTTGGAAAACAGCCTTCAAAACAAAGCAAGGCCTTTTTGAGTGGTTAGTCATGCCTTTTGGCTTGTGCAACGCTCCGGCTACTTTCATGCGCCTCATGTATGAAATACTACGTCACCTAATAGACAACTGTGTAATTGTCTATTTAGATGACATTCTGATATATAGCAAGACGTGGGAGGAGCATATGATTCACATACGAGATGTCTTAAAGTTACTACAAGACAATCAACTATGTTTGAATGCAAAGAAGTGTGAGTTTGCGCAGAAGGAATTGGTGTATCTCGGGTTTATAGTTGGTGGAGGTCAACGGAAGATTGATCCAAGGAAGGTTGAGGTCATCTCTAAGTGGCCTAGACCCAAGATAGTAACAGAAGTCCGAAGTTTCGTGGGAGCTTGCCAGTATGTACGCAAGTTTATTCGAGATTTCTCTACTCATGCAGCACCTTTGCACGGGCTGACAAAAGCTGGACAGAAATTTGAGTGGAGTGAAAAGCATGAAGAAGCTTTCCAGCTTTTAAAGAGGAAAATTTCAGAAGCTCCAGTACTAGCCCTGTCGAGTCTGTAACACCCTTTTGAGGTGGAGACTGACGCGTCTACCTATGCTATGGGAGCCGTTCTGTTACAAGATGGGAAGCCAGTAGAATACTACTCTGAGTTATTCACTGGATCCATCAGAAACTATCCAACCTACGACAAGGAGTTTTATGCACTTTACCAAGCCATCAAGCATTGGAGGGTGTACTTGTTAGGGAAGGAGGTAGTAGTACATTCAGATCACAAGCCATTGGAATATCTTCATGCTCAAACCAAGCTACAACAAGCCAGGCACATGAAGTGGATGTCATATTTAATGACTTTTGACATAGTCATCCGATACAAGAAGGGGATCACCAACAAGTTGGCTGATATGTTGTCAAGACCACCTGTGAGAGTTTGTGCCTTGGTAGTGGCTATGCGTATACAACCTTTGGTTCCAACTGAGTACGCAACTTTGTATGAATCAGATAAAGGTTTCAAGGAAGTATATGAGCAAGCAAAACGAGTGCAGAAAGGGGAGTTTGAGATACGAGATGGTTTGTTGTATAAGGGATCATTGTTATGCATACCGGAAGAGGGAGATCGATTACAGTGGATTCGAGAAGCACATACTTCAAGAGTGGCTAGACACTTTGGAGTTAATAAGACTTTGTTGAATTTACGGCGTTATGTCTTCTGGCCTAAGATGCAGGATGATGTTTCCAGATTTGTTCGAGGGTGTAAGTTGTGTTGTACTTCGAAACCAGCGAACAGGAAGAGAGGGTTGTATCTACCGTTGCCGGTACCGTCTCGTCCTTGGGAAAGTATTTCCATGGATTTCTTGGGAGGTTTACCGAAGGCCAAGTCTGGAAATGACTATTTATATGTTGTGGTCGATCGTTTTAGTAAAATGGTGGTTCTCATTCCTTGCAAGAAGACCATTACAGGGGCTGGTGCCGCTAAGTTATTCTTTGAGAATGTCTGGAAGCATTTTGGGTTGCCTAGTTCGATTATTTCTGATCGTGACAGCAGGTTTCTTGGTCACTTTTGGGATTCTTTGTGGGGAATGATGGATACATGCCTAAAAAGAAGTACAGCCTTTCATCCACAAACGGATGGCCAGATTGAAGTAGTTAACAGAACTATGGTGCATCTATTGCGGGGATACAATGCTAAGCATCCGAAGACTTGGGATGAGAGTCTTCCGTATTTACAGTTTGCTTTCAACAGGGCTGTTCATAGTTCTTCTGGGACATCTCCATTTGAAGCTTGTTATGGCTACTTACCGCCAAGTCCGTTTGATATGGTTTTTACTGTAGGTACGGATCATCATGGGAAAGTGGCTACCGAGAGACTAAATGCTCAGAAGTTTTTGGAGTAAAATCAGTAAGATACATGCGACTGTTGAAGCTCAGTTACAGAAGTCCCAGGCACGGTACAAGGCCAAGCATGATAAGCATCGGGTACCTTGTAACTTTGGTGTTGGAGATTTGGTCTGGTTGAAGTTGAGCAAGGAACGTTTGAAAGGTGAAGGTAAGAAGTTGAAGCCACTTCGGTACGGTCCTTTCCGTATTCTGCAGCAGATTGGCGACAATGCCTTCAAACTCGACTTGCCGCCATATTTGGGCATGTATTCAGTTATCAATGCTGAGTACTTAAAGTTGTTTGAACCACCATTGCTTGATGATGATGGGGATGACAAGGTTGTTTTACCACCAGTTGATGACTTATGGTTTGACAGAGAGGAGCCATTAAAAGAGGATTGCATTTTGGAGCAGAAAGTGACAAAGACACGTCAAGGGGACCGAGCCGTATTCCGTATTGGACGCGCCGGTCAAGTTCCTAGTCAATCTAAATGGTTCAGCAAAGAAAAGGGAACTCTTGAGTTTCCTCATCTCCAGTTTTAACTTAAACAGGAGTTTAAGTTTCTAGAAGGGGGAGCCATGATACAGGTGTATCCGAATCCTACTAGGAACTTAGTTAGTTCATAGTTAACCATGTCAGGAATTCTGTTTCTTACTTAGATTAGTAATAGTCTTCAGGTTAGTTATGGATTCTAGTTCTATAAATAAGAGATGTTTAGTTAGAACAAAACAGAGACGAAACAGAAAGTAAACCTTCTGTTTAGAGAATATTGTAGAGCTGTAAACTTTTACAATATTAGTGAAGATATCTTTCTTCAGATTTCTGTCTTGTTACTTTTCCTTTTAAGCTACTAGTAATTCGGCGACTAGGGGCTAACCTGCTTGGTTTCTGTACCAGTTTTGGACTATGAACGAATTATGGGTCTGTGCAAGAAGTGTGGTCTGTTTATGCATTATCTAGAGGGCTGTAATATGATGTTTGTTAAGGAGAACGACAATCAGGGCACCATACTGCCAGCGATGGAACTGGAAGGGATGGCGGTGATCTCGCAGTAGGAGGCAGTAGCTCCGATGTCGTTACTACTTCTGAGAACCATGCCAAGTCTGTTTTTCGCACCTAAAATTTCTTCCCTTCCTAAGGTTTTGGATGATTTTAGGTTTCAGACCATTGATGCTGCTTCAAGACCTTTGCCTCCCATTTGAAGGCAGGCTTGAATGCTTCATATGTTGACAGGCACAATGCTGCAAGCCTGCTGAGGAACCTCAAGGTACTCCGGGTTTGATGAAAACTGAGAAATGTTGCCAGAAGAGAGAGGCCTCTCTTTCTCTTGTGTGAGCGGGCAAGAAATTGATTTTGTCTCAGAATCGGCAATTCAGGAGAGACCGGCGATTGCTTTGTCTCTCCCAAAAGAAAATGATTAATTGATAATATATGCGTGTACGACGTAAGGGATCGGGAAACAAGCTCAAAGTGATACTGATGATGGAAGCTCTGGGTCAGCTAGACCTAAACTGAAGAGTCGTAAGCGATTTGATCTGAAAGAGGAAACCATTCAACCGAAGTCGGTTAGGAAAGAGGTTGCAAGAGATGTTGCAGCTTTGAAAGATAAACCAGTGGTTGATTCTGATATTGGTAGGATTGTTGTAGAGGAGTCCGCCGGATCTTCGATCTTCAGAGCCTATGTTGTGTGAAGAAGTGACTACTTAACCCACGTAGTCAATTGTTGCGCTTGAAGTTGTCATGAACTAGCTTCAACTCCAAATTAGGCGAAACCAAAAGAATGCAAATCGATCTCCTACCAAATCATAGCTCCTAAAACCGCATACATGTTGTGCAGGTTAAACGTACTGATCGATTACAAGCCTAAATTCCCTTTAGCCCATCAAAAACAACAAAAATGGACATGTGAATTAAGTCTACTATTGCCCATAAAACACAATCCAAAATACAAGCAGCTATGGTTCATTGAGGCATTATCACAAACACTAGTATGCAAACAAAAAAAAGAACCAAAACCCACCTGGCCACCTCCTATTCAATCATCTACTTCATCACCAGATACATCATCCTCCACAACAATACCATCCCCTTCAAACCCACCTCCCAAATCACAAACTTTCAACCACACATCCTCCGAAACCGGCACAACTGAAAGCCTAGGCTGCCGAAACAGAACAAACCCTTTAAGACCCTCCTCGCCCTTCATCTCCTTCAAGTCAATCGGCCTCCTCATCTCCCCAATCGCCTTCACGTCAACCGCACCGTCACCGTCTTCGCCTTCCAAATACCATTCCCGCACAACCTTCACGACGCCGACTACGCGGCGGGCTTTACCGCCGGAGTGGTAGAAGAAGCAGAGGTCATCGAGGTTCATGGACTTGAGGTACTTCTGTGCCTGCTTGTTCTTGACTCCATCCCATTTGGTTATGCCGTTGTTGGCTGCTTGGTCCTCCCATGACCACTCTCCTGGCTCTGTTTTTAGAAGCCAATACTGCTTCTCTTTGCCCATCGCTGGAATTTTCGTGTCTGCTAATCTGCTATCTTCTTTCTCTTTCTTTTCTGTGTTTTCTGCCTTTATGGTCTTCTCCTGGAATACTGGGTTTTGTTATGTGGTGGCTTGTGATTTTTAGCGGGAACTGCTATGAATTTGGCGCCAAGAATGCTTCAAAGTGCAAATGATCGTACGGAGAAAAAAAAAAAAAACTGCCCAACTCTAACAATGAGTCGAGTATTTATTTCTCTGTATCCTATCCAGAACACCACGTGGCACTGTCAGGTGGTGTTCCTAGCTAATCATATAACTTAATTTCTTATAAGACTAACATGGGTGAAAAAAAGTAGAGGTAAATAAATAGACCAATTAGAAATAAGCTAGATAAAAAACACTTCGACCAATAGTATTAGAGAGGACCAAATGCCACGTGGTGTTCCGAGTACAGTTTATAATTTCCCTGATGAGTCTTGTATTGAGGTCTTATATCTATTCTAGGACTCCTTTGTTGCATATTTATGTAGCACTCATCTTCTCATCTGCGAGTTTTATTTTGGGTCTTATATTCACTTTGTTGGCAAAAAATGGTTTTGAGTAAAATATTTATATTACATACACATTGTGATCAATTATCTATGTCTATAAATATGAGGTCATTATCATCCTTGTGAGTGCGGCTATTAAAACTTTCAAATTTGCTCATTATACCTCTCATTCTCTCCACTCCTCCGTTTTACTTTTAAATACTAGCATTTGCTCATTAGACTTCCATTCAAATTTCTAAAATAACCTTATTTATAATATTAACATATATTTTCCTTAAAAAAATAATATTCACATATAGTTCAATATATTATTTATTACACATTTACATATCTTATTCATTCACTAGACCTCCAATTCTTTCTTTTTTTCTTTATCGATCGTCAAAAACTCATTATCTCTCAAATAAAATAAAAAAAATACTCATTATAATTACTTTTCACTCTACATATTTCAATTATAATTTCATTCCTTAATTTAGAAACATAAATCTCTGAAAAAAAAAATAATATAAGGTATTGGTTTTCAAAAACTTATTTTTATTAACAAGAAAATTTTCTAACATGAATTAGCTTTTCTTTTTCTATTATACATGTGCTAAACAACGATCGATCAAGGATAACCACTTTTCTCTATGTATGTTCTTTTTTTATTCCTCTATTTTTATGTAACTCATGACAGACTATTTC
>NW_004440664.1:0-1040 GCF_000184155.1 Fragaria vesca subsp. vesca | reverse complement strand
CAGACGTTCTAGCTTGGATGACTATTTAGAAGAACTGATTAAATGCATGACCTCGTAGGCTTGTATTTAGAACCCTTCTGTGTTTCTCTTTGGTGATAACTCAATTGTGTGATTAAAGTTCATTGGATTACGATTATGTTTTCTGGAATCTGGTTTCGAAAGTGTGGAAGTCGATCACTTGTAAATAGTAGTTTAGTTCTTTTCTCTACTGTTTTCGTAGGAATTTAGTAAACAAACCTTGAAAACCCCCCTTTTTATCTATTGTACCGTGTATATATTTGTAACTGAATACGTGTGATTACTTTCTGTTACTAATTCTTTAGTGTAACCATGACTGCAGGAGCGCCCTTTAGGTCCCCGGATTGATCGAACCTTATTTGCCAATACTACATTCTGATAAAAAAGGGTTTTTAAATTACGCGCCCGGTTTCGAGCACGTCAAAGTGCTTGTCTTTATTCTTTCCTTTGTATTCTATGTGGATATAGTTATGTTTTAACATTTGGTTCTACCACTTTCAGTCCACTTAAGGAAAACAGACTTATTTCTTGTTTTTGTACTACAATTGGTCAAACTGTATTAGATTGTTCTTTAGTGAGATCGTTCCTGAAACCGTCATTTTCAATGACTTCGAGAGGTTCTTTTCACTCTTCTTTCACTCACAAACCTATAGGAACTTTTTTGTGTTATCTGGTCAAGTAAAAATAATCTCGTAAAATCATGCATTTCCCCAATTGATTGAAGGTTTGGTTTACTGATTATCTGTAAATATGTTTCCTCCAACTGCTGCTACTGTGAGCTCTGCTCTACTCTTGGGTATATTTAGAGTAGCATTTCTCTCCGGAAGATGAAATCTTGATTGCGAAAGCTGTGTTTACTTTATATTAGTTAGTCACTGTTGGTCTTTCATTTGGTCTAGAATGCTGTGGATATGGCGCTGGCAGATTCCGAATGGAGAGCTCTCAGGAAAGTCCATCCGCTTATGTCCTTATCTCTTACTTTTGTGCAAATAATCTGATTCTGTATACCTTGTGTATACAGG
>NW_004440663.1:0-1071 GCF_000184155.1 Fragaria vesca subsp. vesca | reverse complement strand
AAAGCATCATCTAATAGAATTAACGTGTTTATGCAACTTGTTCATGAAGAGCAATTTGAATCTTAGGTCACACTAACAAAATTTGAATCAACTTAAGATCAAGGGAAACAGAAAACACAATCAAACATTCATAAAGCAATACCAGATAACAGAATTTTTATATCTCATAAAGCAATACCAAAATATACCCACATTCTTCCAATTCATGTTCTCAATTACTAAAGTACAACATGCACCAAGTTCCTAGTCATAACACATATAAAGCAGAACTATGGGGTTCTCTTTTTCTCTTACACATAGTGAACTTATCTGAGTCTACATATAAAACAAACAATGTATTACCTGATTGTTAGAGATGGGGACCTGCAAAATTAAGACAGTAGTGGGACATTGAGATCAGTAAGAAGATCAATTGATTAACAGGGATCAAATACCCAAACAATGTATTACCTTATATACAAACTTCAAATACCCAAAAGATCACTGATTGTGAATCTGTCAAAAACAAAAAATTCTGATCAGTATTCGGAATTTAAACTTCAAACAATACCCATCGTAATAAAACATACAAGACCCAAAGTTGCAAAACACTGATATGGTATCACAAATCTACTTATGGAAAACTGCTGAAGTCCAAAAGATTTTATAAACGAACATTCACTTTTGCAGATATGCATTTACTTCCTCCACATATTTAATTTTTCCAATCAAAGCATGTAGTCTTCTTTATATGCAGCACTTGCTGTAAGGTTTATTTCAACAGAACTAATCCCAAATGTTCATTGCAACACGTATTATGTCACTTGTGGCAAAGCAAATCAGCCATATATATGACTGGTATATGTCCTCTTCAAAATTATTGATTGTTTCAAATACTAAACACAGTAACTAATGACAGCGAAAAATAATAATATATAATTGACAGCAAGAAGATCATTTACCTGATCACTGTGAAATCTGATAGTGCTACCAAATAAAAACAGCAAAATGCGAGATATAGATCAATTAGGAAGGATCCTGCAATCAACAATAAACCCAATATTCATTATATATAACTAACCAAAAACCAAG
>NW_004440662.1:0-1622 GCF_000184155.1 Fragaria vesca subsp. vesca | reverse complement strand
AATTTTTTGGTGCGGATTTCTATTTTTGCACCACTTTTCGATCGAATTTCCTCATCTCCACCGTCTAGTATCTAGATAATATTGTGTAGATCATCTCTATAAAATTTCAGCCAATTTAGTGATCGTTAAGGCCCTCAAACTACGAAAAACAAATGGACGGACTGAATTCTGTCCGGTTGTGTTCATACCATAAAAACTCGAGTTTGAGGGCGTTAACGATCACCAAATTGGCTGAAATTTTGCAGAGATGATCTACACAATATTATCTAGATACTAAACGGTGGAGATGAGAAAATTCGATCAGAAAGTGGTGCAAAAATGGAAATCCGCACCAAAAATTGGTGCAGACATCTGCAGCTGAGAAAATCCGTATATATAAATATATATACATATAAATATATATACACACACTCCCTTTTAATTATGTTATTAATTTCTAGCTAATTGCTTAGTTTGATAAAATACTAGAAGCTAATGTGATATACTTGTATATATAGGCAAGCAAGGCAGCCCAGACGTGCTTCTTTGAGACATTGAGGGCTGAAATAGGTTCTGATTTGGGGATCACTATTGTGAGTCCCGGAGTGGTTCAGTCTGAAATGACAGAAACCCCAGAATTTCAATCTCAAGTGAGTAAATATAGTATATATATGTATATCACTATATACATATGTGGTTGGATATATATGTTTTACATGTAATGTATTACATTATTGTTCCTTAGGTTAATTCAGACATGATACCGAGTCAGTCAACAGAAGTGTGTGCGAAGGCAATTGTGGACAGTGCTTGCCGTGGAGACATGGACTTGACGGAGCCGTCGTGGATTCGGTTCGCATTTTGGCTTAGGGTTTACTGTCCTCAGCTACTCGAGAGCATTACTCATTCCGACTCGATCAAAAGGCCAAGGAGTACTCCCTCAGACAAAGAAAATTAGAACATTCTTTTATGAGTTTTATCATATTGTATAAGAAGTAAAACTCTATATTCGGCCACTACGTACATTAGATCGAATAGGGAAATTCTAGAACACTATTTATCTTGTTTTTGATGAGCGTATTGAACTCAATCTTGTTGTGGGGAATAATGCGTGCAAATATGAAGCAAAAATAATCTGAAATCATGCAGATATTGTTTTTAGAATTAATATTTATTGTCCATATATATAGTTCTATACTAGAAATAAAACCCGCGCTTTGCCGCGGGATTTGCTGTTGTTATCCAACTCAAGACCACTTATATTCAAACTGCTGAACATAACTAAACTAAGACGGGTCGAAATCAAGTCTAATAACAAATCTGACTTTGTTAGATTTTCTAAACCAAAAATGGATCAGCAATGTAATTCATGCAACCTAATGCAAATAATGGTTACCAACCAATGAATGTACAACATATGTAATCTCAGCTTAAAGTTGATATAACAAATTGTTCAAAAACTCATGATCAAGTTTATATCAGATCATGGCATTAGAGTAGCTTTAGAGGTTAGCTTTTTCCTGAGCATCTCAAGTTCTCAACTTCTAGAGTTTCCTGCAAGAGAAAGGCACATGAATGTACAGCAAAATAATAATTGTTTTAAGTGTTAGGAAAAGTTTCTGTGACAGCTCTTTATAATGTTT
>NW_004440661.1:0-1206 GCF_000184155.1 Fragaria vesca subsp. vesca | reverse complement strand
AACAGACTCACATTTGGTAGGAGTCAACTACCAATGATGAAATATTTTTGGTCCATCAAGTTCAAGATAGATTTGCAAAATGGTACGACAACAACCATGAGGACGATAACCATGACGGTGCTAATGAGGAAGACAACATGGAAGGTAATGAGGTTGGAGGTGAAGAAGTGAATGAAGACAACATGGAAGGTAATGAGGATGAAAGTGAAAAGGTGAATGATATTGGCTCAAAAATCATTACTGTTGATGAAGATGATCATGACCTTAATTCATATTTGAGGACAAGTGATTTTAATGTATACAAGCTTCACCCAGAGGAGAAAAAGATTGCTGGTGTAAGAAACTTGGGGAGTCAACTGTTGTTTTTGTCAAGTGCAGGGGCATTGTCCCTTCCTGCAACAGATATCAACAACCTAAAAGGAAACTGCATTTATTTTGCAACTAATAACACCTTGAGTTTACATCCGCGAACATTTACAAGTAGAGAGATCGGTGTATTCAGCTTTGATGGGGGGAAAATTAAGCGACCTTTCCCTAGCGTTCATGTGTCGGTCCGATCTCGACTCAGTTGGTTTACTCCAAATTTATAGTGAAGGCTAGAGAATCTTGTTGATCTAGATTTTTTATTTATTTTTCCTTAAGATTGTGTTCCAGTGCACTATATACTGTTGTATTTTTCCAACTTTCAACTTTTAACAACCAATGTTGTGTATCTTATTCAGGTGTATATGTTAATGCTGCATCCATTTATTTTCAAATGATCGGCTGTGTCTTTCTATTTTGAATGGTGATAACTTTCGACTTTTGTGGGTATGTAACTACACTCAAGAGGATAAACAAACTCAAGTTAAGCTTGGAATGGTAGCATGTTAGGTGATTTCAACTTTGACACTAGGCAAATAAAAAGGATGATCGAGTTCTCTCTAAAAAAAAGTTCGAAACCATGTGGTAGGATTGAACAGAGGATCGGAGGAAGAGGTAGAGCTACCGTTAAATATATTCTCTTAAATATATCACATTGTTCTAAGATATTCTCTATGTGTGCCTTGGCCTTATGCCAATAGGATATATAGTTAGACTAGATCTATGTATTCATATCCTTACCATATTGGTATTGTGTAATTCCTTATATAAAGGGCTCCTATCAATGAATAAGATGATGACTCTCTTGCTATCTCTTTGTCTCTACACTTTATACTTCATCAC
>NW_004440660.1:0-1206 GCF_000184155.1 Fragaria vesca subsp. vesca | reverse complement strand
CTCTATAATATATGTACTGTATTTACACACGTCCATACTCCCT
Organism: Fragaria vesca subsp. vesca; assembly: GCF_000184155.1. Lineage (NCBI taxonomy): Eukaryota > Viridiplantae > Streptophyta > Magnoliopsida > Rosales > Rosaceae > Fragaria > Fragaria vesca. The sequence continues at coordinate 1,163 of NW_004440660.1, read as the reverse complement.
ATATAAATTCATGGGTCTATATAGGGCTACTACGCTCGTGTCCAACGCTCACGTCACGCCTTAATGCGGTGCTACACTACGCCATTAAGGTGGACAGACGGGTGTATAAATATGTGTCCATACCCCCTATATGAATTAGACACTCATATAGGGCTACTACGCTCGCGTCCAACGCTCACGTCACACCATAATACGGCTATATGCTACGCCATTAAGGTGGACAGACACATATGGCTAGCTAGCATTTATATACATACTCTCTCATAAATACATATTTATATCCACCGAAAATCCCATTTTCGGTAACTCTCCAAGAGAAATAAAAATCGTCAAATTAAAATGACGTTAAAATATTTCCGCAACATTAATTGATCAACCATGACCCATAGCATGCATTTATTTAAAATAAACGTCCACTCACAATTCTAGGCATAAGCCCGACGAAATCCAAATCGCCACTCCAGAGAGGTTTCCTCGAACCCTGGCACAAATATAAAATTAATTTTCCAACTAAAACTCCAATATTTAAACAAAATAGGCAAAATTAACCGAGAGCCATAACTACGCTCATCATTGCCTAATTTCGATATTCTTAAATCGAAACGATCCGAACTTAAATATCATACTCGGCAACCGTAATTACAACCTCCCCAAAAATACGACTTAAATCCTACGGCCAGATTCTACATTAATTAACCGCCAAAAATACCACACTTCAGAAATTCACAAACCTATCCAAATCTCATCCAAAAATTCCATAAATCACATTAATATACTCCTCTTAATATTCCACACTTAAAACCCTAAAAATCTCTTAACCGGCAGCGGCGGCCGGAGGCCAAATCCGGCGACCTCCAAAACCTATGAAATTTTGACAGAATAATCACCTCATCATGCTCTACAACTTTCATGACCAGCACAACACCCAATTCCAAGCCTAACTAGGCTAATCGAACGAAAACAACTCAAAAAGCCCTAGAGCTTCCACTCACCGGTTCTCCTTACCTAGACCACGAGAGGGCGAGCTCTTTGGAGGGGTTGCTGCACGGGAGGAGAGCTTTCTTTTGAGCCAAGAATCGCCGGCTTTGGCGGCCGGAGGAGGGAGCTCCGGCGATGGAGAGCTACGGCAGTCGGACCCGTTCGAGCTAGATTCCACCCGATCG
>NW_004440659.1:0-1838 GCF_000184155.1 Fragaria vesca subsp. vesca | reverse complement strand
AGTTAAGTCACTTGATTCCATACCTTTTAAGATATGTATAATATCTTTAGTTAGGCTCATAATCTATAATATTAATCACAATATCATAGTTACCGATTTACTGCATATATGGTCCTTTGTTTCATTTACAAGATATCACATAAATATTGTGTAAACTTTATTATTAGATGATATGTCCAATTAGGTTCTTACAATGCATTATTACATATTACAAGTTACTCATGCAGTAGGCAGAAAGTAATGCAAGTTAACTAGTTAATATCATATATGTAAAAAAAAAAAAAACTAATTCACAATATTGTTAGCTTCCAGATACCAAAAAGTAATGCAAAGGCAGATCCAAACCACTTACTTCATTTTTAGCTGCTTTCATGTTATGAGCTGAGTCATACGCCTGTGAGTAACTTTTGATAAAATAGAGGTGTTCACCCCTGTCCTTTAATTCCTTCGCATTGTAGATGAAAAGCCTCACCTGGTGGTGCAATGTCTTCTTGTCCCAATTACTCTTGTTTGCAGCCGATCTTCTCTGTAATTTCATCATATTAACACTTTGGTTATTAACATGAAGCTTAATCATCAAAAACCACAAATACAAAACTGACCAGGGTGAGCAGTCACTACCAGAAGAAAGACTTTAGCCGACGAAAAAAAAAAACCAGGCCGACGAATCAATTTTTCGTCGGCTAAACTAGACTTTAGCCGACGAAATTTTCCTTCGTTGGCTAAATTATATTTTCGTCGGCTAAAGAATTTATTTTCGTCGACTAAAGTCTATGACTTTAGCCGACGACATTTTAATTTCGTCGGCTAAACTTGACTATAGCCGACGAAAATAAATTTCGTCGGCTAAAGTTCTTTATATTCGCAGATCTGGACAGCAGCTCATCTGAGAAAAAAAAACGGGAGAAAAAGTTTGGGTGTTGTTGAAATCTGTCCATAATTAAGAAGTGGAGCTATATATAGGTACGTACATGTATGTGTATATATGTTGATTTTGAGTTTTATTTGAGTTGATTGATTTTGAGTGTGATTGAGTTGATTGATTTTGAGTACGTTTGATGTATATATATATGTGTGTTGATCGATTTGATTGATGATTTGATAATATATATGAAGTTGTTGTTAATAAGTAGTAGATATATATATATATATATGTTAATTAATTTATAATATTGTGTTGATGGTATGAAGTTGTTGATGATGATTTTGTGATGATGTTGATATATATAATATTGTTATGTAATTATTAATTGGGTCACCGTACTCTCCTTCCATATGATCACGAATGGCGGCTCGATGCACAGGCATTTGATGGGACCATAGAAAACGGTGTGCCTCCCAGAAGATGGATGGGGGAAGAAATTTTAGCAGTGCTTAATGAGTACGATTTTGGGCAGCTCAGCAATCATCCCAACATTGTGGCGGCAATACCTGAAAGACCCGAGATACAGGCAGCCTATGTTGCCTAGATACATGCCATCCAGCAGGCCCAGCAGCAGCAGATGTTCCAGTACATGCAGGACTTTACAGCTGCCCAGCTTCAGGGACTTCCGGCTCCGCCCATGCCGCTACCCCAACCGCCGCAACCTCCACAGCAGCCCCCAGAAGCGGATATTAATTTAGACGATTTAGATTTTATGTAGTTGATGAATGAATTATATAGTTTTATGTGCTTGTTGTTGGTTATATGGAATTGTTTTGGTGTATTTTGCAGCTTGCTTGGAATGGTAATTCAGAAATTTCGGGGTTGTTTTTTTTACTGGAATGGACTTATAGCCGACGAAAAACGCCTTAATTCGTCGGCTAAAGTTTTTATTTTTTTTAAATAAGTTTTAGCC
>NW_004440658.1:0-1345 GCF_000184155.1 Fragaria vesca subsp. vesca | reverse complement strand
TGGCATCATCTTCATGTATTCCTTCTTTCTTCCTAAACACCCACTTGCAGCCAACAAGTTTCTTTCTTGGGTTTAGGAACCAGCTCCCACACGGAATTCTTATGCAAAGATTCCATCTCTTCAGTCATAGCACCAATCCAACCTGCACTTACCACGCTTTCTATGGCGTCTTCGTATGTTGTTGGATCTCCTTGACTTATACTCAGAGCACGACTCACATCTTCTTCCGGTTCGAATCCAAAACGCTGAATTGGTTTTCGATTCCTTTTGGGTTTGTCAAGTGCTATGCTTCTTTTGAATGACTCAGGTGCTTGTGGGATAGGAGAATTTTGTCCTCTTTGTGGAGATTGCTCCACTTGAGCCATAACGGTTGGCTGTTGTTGATGCTCTGGTTCCTCAATAGCTACTTCATCATTCCCTTACTCAATTTGCTCCACCTGAGCTTTGGAATCTGCAACTGATGGTTTAGCTAATGAAATACTGATTGCTTCTTCTTCATCAACAGCCGTCTGCCCCTTCTTGCTATTAGCTTCTTCATTTAATGGCATGGTCTTTTCATCAAAAACAACGTCTCTGCTGATCACCTTTTTCTCATTGACTATATCCCACAACTTATAACCTTTTACTCCTTTCTCGAAGCCGATGAACAAGCATTCAAGAGACTTAGGTTCAAGCTTGGTTCTTTCGTCTTTGGGAATATGTGCATAAGCACTGCAACCAAACACCCTTAAGTTGGAATAATCAACCGGTTTTCCAGACCATACCTCTTCTGCACACTTGAAATTAATAGCCCTAGAAGGTGATCGGTTAATCAAATAACATGCATGATTAGCCGCTTCTGCCCAAAACTCTTCAGGCAACCCTGCATGAAATCTCATGCTCCTTTCTTTTTCCATGAGAGTTCTGTTCATCCTCTCTGCAACACCGTTTTGTTGGGGAGTCTTCTTAACAGTAAAGTGCCTTGTGACGCCTTAATCTTTGCACAGCTGTAAGAACTTCTTATCTCTATATTCACCTCCATTGTTGCTCCTCAAACACTTGATTTTTCTGCCCGTCTGATTTTCTACTTCAGCTTTCCATTCCTTGAACTTGGTGAAAACCTGGTTTTTAGTCTTCATAAAGAAAATCCAGACCTTCCTTGAGAAATCATCTATGAAGGACACGAAGTATCTGGCTCCACCCTTTGATATTGTTGCTGATGGCCCCCAGACATCTGTGTGAATATAGTCCAGTACTCCTTTGGATTTGTTCTCGCTGCTGCTCAAATTGAATGACACTCTGGTATGCTTCCCAAGTGTGCAATACTTGCAAAAATTCTAAAAGCTGCACTCATCACACCATCTAA
>NW_004440657.1:0-1272 GCF_000184155.1 Fragaria vesca subsp. vesca | reverse complement strand
AAAGCGCTACAGAGGAAGAGGTTTGAGCGTGAATAGCTTCTGTCCCGGCTTCACTCAGACCTCGATGACTCGATGCAAGGGAGATCACACAGCGGACGATGTCGCTATCGTTGCTGCTAGGCTGGCTTTGCTTCCGCCGGACAATATACAAAGTGGGAAGTTTTTTCTATGGGGTATTAGCAGTGGTGGTAGTACCAGTAATAATACCTTGGTGGTTTCCTCCAAGTTATGACTTGAAGATTAATTCGATCATGATTTCATTAATTTGGTGAATTGAGATTAAGGATGTAGGCATCTTTCGCATGTGAAAGGTTCTGGGTACATAATCTCCATGTTTTGGTGCGTAAAATTTAATAATTAAGTCGATCGAATCTGAATCCAATAGTGTATGTGTATATATTTTGGTCGGATCGGTTCAGAGATGATCGACTTGGTCAACTCTTTACAAAAAAACACATTATTGGACAACAGCAACCCAACACCCGAATTAAGACAGAAGTCACCAAACTAAATATTATACGCTTCGTTTGAAAATAATAATAATAATAATAATATATGTGTATATATATACATATTCACCCATCAATGTACAGTTCCCTTTCAGAATAGGACACCGTTTTAAAATTAAAGTGTGGTGCTTCTCATTTCGCTCACTTTTATGTTACATTTTTCATTTTGCTCACTTTTATGTTACTTTTTCACATCTCCACCGTTCAGTGTCTAGAACATAGTGTGTAGATCATTTATGCAAAGTTTCATCAAATTTAGAGATCATATGAGCTTCCGTAATTGTGATTTATACGAACGGTTCCGTTTGGACAGATTTTGTTCAGTTGATTCATATAATCTAATTCAGTACCCAAATGATCTCCAAATTGGATGAAACTTTGCAAGAATGATTTACACACTATGTTATAGACACTGAATGGTGGAGATATGAAAATGTGACATAAAAGTGAGTGAAATGAGGAGCATCATACTTCAATTTCAAAGCAGCTGTGTCCCACTCTGGAAAGAAACTGTGTATATATATATATATATATACATATCTATATATCCTTAAACAGGGCTCTACCCTTTCAAATTAAGGGTGTGACACCCTATTTGGTTCACTTTTCAGTCATATATCAACATTTCAATCGTTCCATATTTAGTACCTAATGTATAAATCATTTCTGCAAAAATTCATCCAATTTGATGATCGTGAATTGCCTGATATATTGTTCATCATCAAATGCTCGGTGCAACGCCCTAGACTTTATTTGACCTATT
>NW_004440656.1:0-1167 GCF_000184155.1 Fragaria vesca subsp. vesca | reverse complement strand
GGATGATGATTTCTATTTCAGAAATTTATTCATTAAATGAAGTACGCTTCACACTTAACATATTCAATCACTATATCTCATACCTATATACCTATTCAATGAAGTTCATCTCTTGCCAAAAAAATCTCATGCTGAAGTCCATCACAATATTTCATGAGGTACCGGTACTATAAGATATGTTCCTGACTTCAAATCGTTATATCAATGATGGCTAGCTTCTTTTTTCAATGTTATTGAAATCATCATTGGATACTTAGTACGTATTTATTTGTGTAGAACAGTATATTAGTTTATGTTAATATTGATGATGACTTCTATTTTAGAAATTTGATTCATTAAATGAAGTACACTTCACACTTAACACTTAACATACTTATTCAATCACTATATCTCATACCTATTCAATGAAATTCATCTCTTGCAAAAAAAAATCTAATGCTGAAGTCCATCACAATATTTCGTGAGGTACTGGTATAAATGTGTATAATATATTTTCTTTCTATTTTGCAAATTTAATTTATAGTTTGATTTTTCTGATTAATAAGGAAGATTTGTCTATAGATGGCAATATGTATACTAATATGGAATGTTTGCATATCCTCTTATAAATACGGACATGCCTATATAGATACCCTATACCAAATATAATTTATTCATAACGATCTAATTAATAATCAAACCAAATTAACGAATAATTATACCAAATATTGTTTATTTTCATCAAGATGATTTAGTTACCATTTTTATGTAGTTGATTTAGTTACCTTACATGAACTAAATTAAATGTATCTTAATACATACAGACATATATAGTTATATACCATAATTTATTGATAACGATCTATCTAAAACCAAAACACCATCAATTCATTGGTTCATTAGCTTCTTACTTATTCAATCCCTATATTTCATGCATCAATTCGAATAATTATTGTTTATTTTCATCAGGTTGATTTAGTTACCATTTTTATGTAGTTGATTTTGTTACCTTACATGAACTAAATTAAATGCATTTCTTTATATAGTCAAATATTATAATAATTCATTACATTTAGGGCCACAATTACGATATTAATAAAAAAAATTACCTTTGTGAATCAAATAGTTTTTGACTTCATAATTCACCATTATTTTTTCTTTTTACTATATATATATAATTCACCATCG
>NW_004440655.1:0-1050 GCF_000184155.1 Fragaria vesca subsp. vesca | reverse complement strand
TGTAGCAGGCAAATAAGGACAGTAGCAGCACCACCTTGTAGTTGTCGATAAAAACACGACCGACGACAGATTCCCGTCTTTAGGGCAAGCTCCTCCCCACATTGTCGCGAAAAGATATCGACGGTCTTCTCCACGATGCCGGTCGACTCCTTAGACACAATCGGCGGCCATGTCCGGTGGCACAAGACTATGAGTTCATCGTTCAAGGCGCTCGCCGCCATGGAAGATGAAGGTGCGGCATATCAAATCGTGTCATGGATTGAAATTGTGATGATGAGATCTGGTAGATCTGAGAGAGAGATAGAGAAAGAGAGCCATGGATTGAAATTGGTGATGATGAGATCTGGTAGATTAGAGAGAGAGAGAGAAGAAGAAGAAGAAGAAGAAGAAGAATCAAAATGTTGGAATGAGAGAAGGAAATGGAGTAAGAGTGGCATTTAGTGTAATTTTATTAAGAAATAGAACATTTTGATCATTTAAATTTAACATTTGGATCATATCTGCTATTATTTGGTTTTGGGCTTGAGGCCCATGTCCTAATTTATATAAAAATTATTAGAAGTGGGTTTTTTGTGTTTTTAAATTTGGTCATGTGCTACTATGTAATTTCTCTAATTGTTTTCTCCAAATTCTAACATCCCACCAACCCCCCCCCCCCCCAAACCCTCTTTTGTTCCATCTATAAAATGGAACGTAGACTGATGGATTTCTATAAACATCACATTAATTGTTTTTTCTCCAAAATCTCTATTCTAACATCCACCAATCCCTCCCTCTCCCCTCTCCCCCCCTCCCCAGCGCCGATTCTATCTATAAAAGTCAAGGTAGACCGATGGATCCGTACAAGCATCCACAACCCATATCACATCTCCTTCTTCTAGTATAATTGCGGTTGATTAATTTGTTGAGGAAAACTAAAGTGAAGAGGATTATTACCGGTGATTGGAGAGCTTTAGTTCTCATCGAATCGATGATTTACCAGAGGTATATAAATCTATGTTTTCACTTCTTTAGCATGCTTATGATTTTTTGTTGCTTTAATTTGCTCAT
>NW_004440654.1:0-1254 GCF_000184155.1 Fragaria vesca subsp. vesca | reverse complement strand
AGTTATGTCTCATAGAGACATTGAGTGCTTCGCAGATAGCGGAACTATCCACAACATTCTAAGGAACCATGTTAAGTTTTAAAGACATTCCTGCTAATGGTTTTCATTTGAAAACACATTGTGAGAATGAACAAGAATTCTTTTGTGTATACCTCCTCATGAATGCGAACTGAAGCGCATCTTGGAGAAATTCATGAGTCAATCTAGTGAACTGTATGTCACTACGATTCGAATATCGAATCCCATGTTGTCGCCATATATGATATTTGGGACACCGACTCATATAGGCTTTGGTTTGACCAAATTGGTCAACCTAGAAGAGATATAATGGTCCAAATTTTGAGAAAATCTCATGGACATCCATTCTTCCGCTCAAAACGAAGACATTCGAGATCTAGCATCACCATGAAGCATGGTGGTGACCCGGGGGACATTGAGGTCACCCGAATACGACTCCAACTTCCTGGATGTCGTCCGGTCAATTCCTCAAGCAATTGAGGTGCACCGGCCTTTCCTCGATGTCGCATTGGCCCCCTGCAATGCTCATTGCTCGTTTTGAAAGCCTATTCTTTAGCTAAATAAGGAGTGAGACCCTCCTACGCTAAATAACACAAAAGTGAACATTCTATTCTTACATCAAACTATGTAGATAGATACAACCAATTTGCGGACAACTTTTTATGCTTTATGGTGTTGGTTGAAGTGTTAACACACTGGTCACGTGTTACACTATTATCTACTGCTTATGCTGCTTATACTTCTACGGGCTCACTACCCATTTTTTAAAGAAGTTTATCGGGATGTAAGTTGAAGTGTCCTGTGCCCCATGTTCACACGCAATACGGTCTCACCGAGGCTATGACCAAGCAACTTTAGCTTGTCGCTCGAACATTATTGATGTGCACCACTCTTTCTATTGCGTCTTGGGGCTATGCAATATTTGCATGCAGCTTTACTATTCATCTACGACCCACCATCATTGAATTTTGTTGTACTACAGCTCGTGACTGTGTACCAGGATTAACACGAAATTGCAATCCTTGAGCTCGGCAAGATTGAAACGGATCTCCAATCCTTGAGCTCGGCTAGATGTTATTTCTAGATGCCAAATCGCATTGCCATTGCGTACAATGATTGGTCATTTGAGATGACTAAGTTTAGGTTGGATATGAACCTCCACCTATAATCCGCATATGTAGAAACCTTGTCAGGCGATCTCATTCACCGCTAAATTGCGGATTGTCACTTTGATGA
>NW_004440653.1:0-1135 GCF_000184155.1 Fragaria vesca subsp. vesca | reverse complement strand
AGTCATCGGAATCATAACGTGTCTACTAATGTTGTATAACTTGTTTAGTAGGTTATACAACTTTGTGAACCAACTCTACATAGGAAGCAAAATTATCAAAAATCTCGTGAAATAAGATGTGTTCAGAATGGTGAAATACGGCTATGGTTCAAAAATCACGTAAATCGGGTAAAGTCTCGGTGTTGATAGTAGCGGTCAACCCTATTTACCGTTATTATTCCCTATGGGGAGCCCTATCGTCGGAAGGTAAATGTCTCAAAATTTTTATATAGGCGGTTGCGTCTCATCTACGTGAGATTTTTTCGTGTGGAAGGTTTGACCAAACTACGTAATATAGGAGGAGATATGAGCGTTTTCGTGAATTTATAGACTTTAGCCGACGAGATATTAAAAAAGTCGTCGGCTAAGGTCAAAAAATTTCAAAATTTTTTGGGCGGTAAACCAAAGTTGGAGGAAAATTTTCAAAATACTTTAGCCGACGAAAATATATGAAAAGTCGTCGGCTAAAGTCGTAAAATTTTCAAAATTTTCAACCAAATTTTTTTGGCTGTCAACCAAAATTTTCAAAAGAGTTTAGCCGACGAAAATAAAAAATTTCGTCGGCTAAAGTTCTTTATATAGGCGAAGATGGATGGTAAGAAGTCTATTATCTGCCAGATTTTCTTCTCGGCCTAGCTCCGCTGTTAAGCCATCGAAGATTGCCACAGTTGTCCCAAAAGCTTCGCCGTCGTCTCTACTTCATTGCTGGATAGGTGATGCATCGAGTGGTGCCGCCGTGAGAGATAAATCGAGCTCTAAAACTCCGCCGGTTCGGATTCGGTGTCGATCGAATTTCTCCTTTCCTTAGGTCACCATTTGGTGAGTTCTATATATGGATAAGTTGAGTTTGATTAGTACTACATTCCTCTAGAATTTGGTAGCTCGATTCGGTGTGTGTGAAGAGAATCAAAGATTTGAAGTTTTTAAGGTTTAAAATTGGGGATTTTTATATTTTGAGTCGATTGACCTGTTTAGGCTTAGAATTGAGCTTCGACTTCTTCTAGAAAGTTGTTCGAAATGTTGAGAGGAAGATTCTGTCAAATTTTGGTCGTGATTGGAGGTGGCCGAAAGTTCTGCAGTTTTTTTTTCAAAACCC
>NW_004440652.1:0-1528 GCF_000184155.1 Fragaria vesca subsp. vesca | reverse complement strand
AACACCACAACATTGCAATTGACCGGAAAATCAAAGCAAACACAAAATACTAAATACAAATATACACTTTCTAAATACTAAATACAAATATACACTTCCTAAATAAAAATATACACTTCCTAAATACAAATATACACTTCCTAACAACATCACAACATTGCAATTGACCGGAAAATAAAAGAAAACACAAAATGAAATGTGAAACAGAAATGTACTCGAGGGCCGGAGCAGGCGAGCAGCAGAGGGCGACCGGGAGAGGGAGAGGGAGCGAAGGCGGAGGCGGAGACCGGGAGAGGGAGAGGGAGCGGAGGAGGAGACCGGGAGAGGGAGAGGGAGCGGAGGAGGAGACCGGGAGAGGGAGAGGAGGCGGAGGAGGCGAAAGAGGAGGCTAAGGCTTTTCTGCTGTCGAGCGCTGGGTGTTATACCCGACAACTTTAGCTGACGAAATTATTATTTCGTCGGCTAAAATAATAATCTCGTCGGCTAAGATCAAATTCGTCGGCTAAACCTTTGAAATTCGTCAGATAAACCTTTGAAATTCGTCGGCTAAATCTTTGAAATTCGTCGGCTAAACCTTTGAAATTCGTCGGCTAAACCTTTAAACTTCGTCAGCTATAGTACTTTTTATACATTCGGCAAATTGTGATTGTGATGATCAAACTTGAGAAAAGAAAATCCGACCGTTAGATCTGACCATCATGATAAAATACATGTATGGGAAAAAATTCAACTTGATCCGACAAGGTTAAGGGCTCAATCCGGATGGTCAATCCGTTAAGTCAAACCCCTAAACGCACGGAAAAGGTCATTGGACTGTCTAAATTACGTATTTTGGCCGGACCTTCAACTGAAAATAGTTTCAAACCAATGAGACGCAACAATTCGTATAAAAATTTTACGCAAAATAACCACTGAAGATAGGGCTACTCATAGGGAGAAAGAATGAAAAATTGCATTGACCGCAACTATTGGCACCGAAACTTTACCGGAATACTGTGATTTTTCAACCGTGGACGTATTTCACCATTTTGGTCATATCTTATTTCACGAATTTTTTGCGTTTGAAGGTTTTACATATAATTTGTTTTTGAAACGGAACATTTACTTAACACTAGGTAAATAAGTTATACAACATTAGTAGGCATGTTGTGATTGTGATGATCAAACTTGAGAAACGGAAATCCGACCGTCAGATCTGACCATCATGACAAAATACATGTATGGACAAAAATTCAACTTGATCCGACAAAGTTAAGTGCTCGATCCGGACGGTCAATCCCGTAAGTCAAACCCTTAAATGCACGGAAAAAGTCGTTGGACCGTCTAAATTTCGTATTTTGGCCGGACCTTGAACTGAAAATAGTTTTAAATCAATGAGACGCAACAAGTCGTTTAAAAATTTTACACAAAATAACCACCGAAGATAGGGCTATAGTATGTAATAGAAAAATTTTAGGGTTTAGCCGACGAATACCCTAATATATTCGTCGGCTATAGTATGTAAATAAAAAAAATAAAAAAATAAATA
>NW_004440651.1:0-1351 GCF_000184155.1 Fragaria vesca subsp. vesca | reverse complement strand
CTCTCTCTCTCTCTCTCTCTCTCTCTCTCTCTCTCATCACCGACGATCGTCGACATGGATTGTGAACGGAGCTCCGGTCTCTGATCGCAAATACATGCACTCTGTTGGAGCTCCAGCGAATCCCGCTTCCCCTCAGCCGATGCCTCCTCTCCGCTGGGCTCAGCCGCTGCATCTCCCTCTCCATCCCTTGTGTCTCTAGGCCGCTAGTCGACGGTGCTCGCCGGCGGCATCATCCACTCCACCTCGTCAGATCCGTCAAGGCCTGCCGTGTCCCCCCTCGTCACATCACATCACCTTGCTTTTTTCATTTATATTTATTGCCAGAATCATGCTTTTGGGTGTTTTAGCTGTCTTGCTTTACTCATTTTCTGGGATCTTTTAGAGTCAATAGGAAGGATGGTGTTTTTTCTTAGTTTTGCAGAGATCAAAGTTTGGGTGGTTTGAGGTTTATGTGATTCCAATCATTGATAGGTTGATTGCCTTTCTAAGAATTGGTGTTTGGGAAGGTTCAAGATGAATTATTATTTTTTCTGTTTCTGGAATTTGACTCCATTGGTGGGAGTATGAGCTTGCAGCTATTGTGAATGTGATTGTTGCAATAATAAAATGCATTGCCATCAATATCTGTGTATTACTGTAAGTCTATTTTTATTTGCAGTTTTGGTTTTATGCTTGTTTGTGATTTCTTCTGTTGTTGTCAAGACATAGAAAAGCTTAGGTCTTATCAATTGTCTATAGTTGAGCTTGAAACTTGACTTTTCTCATAAGAGGTGGTTTGGCATATAGTGCACATTGTGCTTAGATGTTTTGGATTTCAACTTTTCTCGGTAAATTAGCTGAATGCTTTCAATCTGGTGTATTTTGTATAACTCAATCAACATACGAGTTTGCTGAAAGAAAGTTAGTGTGGAATCAGTTGAAGAAAAAAAAAATGTCGCTACTGATATCAAAGTTGACACGAAATCCAACGTAAGCGTCACATCCTTTGTTCTGCTTTTTTAGTTCATTCTTTTTCCTACTGAATGTATTCTGATGCATAGAACAGCTTCTGGTGCTGTATAACACTTTGTTCTGCTCTTTTTGTTTGTGACTAAGTCTTATTCATCTTATAAGCTATATCTATATGTTGAGTGATGGAAGCATGTATAAACTGTACTGTGTATTTCTGGCAAACGGAAGCTTATTAGTGGTTTGTGTTCATGACAGCTTCTGACCACTATTACGGTTGATCTACCTTGTCCTGGTGTTAAGGCAATTCTCAGCTTCAAAGTTCATGATCAGAGCTCAGGCAAGGTAAGAATGTTGTTTTGGGTTTTTCATTATGCAGTAAAACTTCTCTGTTGATATGCTT
>NW_004440650.1:0-2223 GCF_000184155.1 Fragaria vesca subsp. vesca | reverse complement strand
TACCGACCCTCCACGGACATGCCTGGTCATACTTAATTTGGAGTTACCGAAAGCTTTTGATTTTGGATTCCCTCTACGCTATTACTCCAATTGCCGTCTTGTAAAAGACGTTAAAGACTTGACAAAACCGGACCATTATCGAATCCCCTAGGTTCTTTGATCATCAACACGTCCCTGTGGCTGAGTTTTCGTCTCCATGCCACCAGCAAGCTTCAAAAACTTTGCTAATGTCAAATCTGCAAAAAAACAGTAATCTGTCCTCCCTGGACAGTCACTTCGTTTGAGCTTTGTGAACAGCTCCGGATGAACCAGACAGTGAGCTTTATATCATTGGAAATCTCTACGAGTCTAGTTTTCAGAACATTTTGCGGTTCGTCCATATCTATTTTAACGAAGGAGTTATGACTGTTTTAGTGCGCAAAGGTCATTCTGCGCGAGAAATTTTTAGCACTCTCAGGATTGTTGCTACTTTTAGCTTTTTCAATCCTTCTAAATAGCTCGATATCGACCTATTTACTCATATATCTACTCTCTTTTGTAGGTATGTCTCTTGGAGAGATCGAGTGCCTCGCAGATAGTGGATCAACCCACACAATTCTAAGGAACCGGCAACTATTTCTTGAGTTAGTGCATTGTAAATCATCTGTGACGACAATGATTGGATCTTCCCCTGTGATCCTCGGGCGTGGAACCGCTCGCTTTTTTCTGCCTCATGGCACTATGATCCACGTCACGGACGCTCTTTATGCCCCAAAAGGGCACCGAACCCTGTTGAGTTTTAAGGACATTCGCGCTAATGGCTTTCACTTGGAAACTCATTGTGAAGATGGAACTGAGTTCTTGTGTATCACTTCTCATGAATACGGACGCAAACGTATATTGGAGAAACTCATGAGTCAATCTAGTGGTCTTTACCTTACTACGATTCAGATTATTGAATCCTATATAGTCGCCAAATAGGATCTTTGGGACTCTGACTCATACAAGCTTTGGCATGATCGACTTGGTGATCCTGGAAGGGACATGATGATCCGAATTCTACGTAATTCTCATGGACATCCCTTCTTCAAATCAAAACGAAAATATCTGGGAAATGATATCATTTTGAATCATGGTGGTGACGCCTCAACTGGTCACCACGGCCCAAAGGGGACTTTGACGTCTCCCGGGCTCGGCACCAACTTCATGGCTGCCGCTCGGCCGCTCCCTCAAGCAATTGAGGAGCGCCGTTCTTCCCTTGATGTGTCGTTGACTCTTTCAAACGCTCATCGTTCGTTTTGCAAAGCTTGCTCTTTAGCGAAAGTAGTATCGAGACCGTCTTACGCTAAAGATAACACCGAGAATATTCCATTTCTACATCGTATCCAAGGTGATATTTGTGGACCCATCCATCCTGAATGTGGACCATTTCGATACTTTATGGTCCTAGTGGATGCTTCAACGCGTTGGACTCATGTCGCGCTCTTGTCCACACGTAATGCTGCATTTCCAAAACTCCTAGCACAAATTATTAAACTTCGGGCTCACCACCCGGATTATCCAATTAAGTCAATTCGACTGGATAACGCTGGAGAATTTACATCAAAGACTTTTGATGACTATTGCATGTCTATCGGGATTGCAGTCGAGCATCCCGTACCCCATGTTCACACGCAAAACGGTCTCGCCGAAGCTACGGTTAAGCGGTTTCAGCTTATTTCTCGAGCGTTGGTAATGCGCACCAACCTTCCAATTGCGTCATGGGGCTATGCAATATTGCATGCAGCCTTACTTATTCGTTTCAGACCCACTGCCAAACAACCATTCAGTGCGTACTAGTTGGTCACTGGATATGAGCCTGACATTTCGCATCTACGCATTTTCGGTTGTTCAGTTTATGTGCCAATTACGCCTCCACTGCGTTCTAAAATGGGTCCTCAGAGACGATTGGGTATCTACGTTGGTTATGAATCTCCAACGATTATCAGATATCTCGAGCCATTAACAGGTGATCTCTTTACCGCAAGGTTTGCGGATTGTCACTTTGATGAGACACTCTTCCCATCGTTAGGGGGAGATACGAACAAACGTGTTCATGTGGAACGACAAGAATTGTCGTGGTTTGTCCCCACTCTGTCTCATTATGATCCCCGCACCTCACAATCTGAACGTGAAGTGAAACGTATTCTCGAACTTCAGAAAGTAGCAGATACGATGCCTGACTCTTTCTCCGAGATTGCGAAA
>NW_004440649.1:0-1251 GCF_000184155.1 Fragaria vesca subsp. vesca | reverse complement strand
AACATTAACAAAGAGATAGGTCCTTGGGCAGGTGATGCCGACACCGCAAGCTAAACCCTATCAACTATGCTTTTGTTAGATAGCGTAGTGAGAGTAAGAGCTTAGACTCACCTTATGGCGCAAGGTCTTTCACTAACACGCACTGGGATCAACTACGATGAGATATGCTCTCGTAATGGATGTCATTGAACTCCACTACTTTGTCAGTTTGGTAGTTTCCGAATAACTGAACATGCAGCCTATGAATGTGGTCATAATAACATCTCTATGGGATCAGAGATATACATGAAGATCTAAAACGGACTTCATTCATCCGAATCAAGTGGCTCCAAACCATAGGAGCATGCATTTGCTAAATGTATTGAAACGCACATGGACTCTACTTGATTTGGAAGAGATATGGTGAATTATGCCTTTGCGTGTTCATTCCGGATTTACATGAACTCTTGATAGATCAAGAGATGTCAATATGTATCAACATCCGAAGAAAAAGATTTTGGGAAGACATGGTCTCGATAAGGCACTCGATGACTGTATTGAAGATGATTTTCCATCAATCGGCTTAGGCGCTCTATAACTAGTGAGGCCTACATATACTCCCATGATTAGTCAAGGTCTTTGCTCTAAAGAAAGATCCGTTGTTTTGTCTAAAGCAAGATGACAAATATATGTTAAGAGATGGAGTTCTCATCTAAGTACAATAAGACGCATCAATGTACTCAACACAATACGAAAGCCTTGACATCTCATTCGCTATGAAAAGTTGTAAAGCTAAGTGTAGCTATGCGCCCACGCAACGCCAATGTAATGGCAGTAACTCCTTTTTCAATACTTAATGGTATGAAAGGTTGAGGCTTATTCTATCCCTACATAAGAAAGACACATCAATAGCGAAATCAGAATCTGCCAAGTTTCGTAGGTCAAGCTCCACGGGACTTACAAGAAACCTCACTCACTAGAATATGGTAAAATTGGTACCATTGGAAAGGTCTATGTGTCTACTTTCCAGAGACAGCAACCATTTGATCATACCTATCATATTGAGTGAGTTATGGCCGTTTTCGTAAAGTAGGACGAATCTGTCCGAGAATCTGATTTTGGCAAAACAGTCAACTTCGACGGGATTTTGTGAACAGCTCCTGATGAATCAGAATGTGTGTAATATACGGTTGGAAAGCTAAATGAGTCTAGTTTCCAAAACCGTTTACGGTTCGTTCATATGTATTTCCTAGAGGAAGTTACGACTGTTCT
>NW_004440648.1:0-1062 GCF_000184155.1 Fragaria vesca subsp. vesca | reverse complement strand
TTGTATGTATAATATTCTATGAAGTACATATCAGAAACATTTCTATCAATCAATTAACCCATTGACCAGCTTCATAACGTTGTTTTTGGATAAAGTAATTTTAATGTCCATAGAATTTTAAAATTATAAGAATTACTATTTCATGAATTTAAATCCTATTAATTAAGAATTTCATTGTTTGGATTTCATGATGTAGAGTTTTAAAATGACAAAAATTTGTACTCAGACTAACCTTAGTTAAGGGAATTGATAAATGACGCTTATTTTATGAGGAATTCAAATCGGGAATTTTAGAATTTGTATTCAGCCTATGAACAGTGTTTTTACCCTGTTCATTAACAACAGTGAATTTTTTATTTTTTATTTTTTCTGAAACAGGTAATTTAGATTTGAGAAATTTTAAATACACACCCCTAATATCTTAATACACACCCCTTACTTAATACACCACCTATCAAGTTTTTCATTTCAGTATTATACTTAATACACATCCTAAACTGCCTAAAATGTCCTTAATTTATGAAATATTCCATTTATGTAATATAATTAATATATATTTACTATTTGGTACCTTTTTTTACATATTATTTCGTCTAATTTTTACTAGAAATTTTTAGTTATCATCATTCAATTTATAATCAAATTATTATTGTTATATCCCAACTCCAAATCACCAATACAAGTTTTCAAAATTCACAAACTAGTAGAACTGTAAAAGTACAGTAGCTATTAAACATATATAGCTAGTTATTCGATAAAACATGTCATGATAAAGATGCAGTACTTGACAACATGATCTGCAAGATCAAACTAAAGCTGATACAGATATAAAAAAAAGAAAAAAAGAAGAAAAAAAAAGACAACCCAAATGAATTGTGGAGAAGAGTTGAGGTTAGGGAGAAGACGTGCTTTCGACGATTTTAGGGTAGAAGATGTTGAAAAGATACTTCCAGCGTGATATTTTTTTAATAATAGATGTTTGTTTGGTCATTTAGCTTACTTATAAAATTTCAATAGAAACATAAATAATAGAGGTGTGTATTAAGAGATTAGAGGTGTGTA
>NW_004440647.1:0-1332 GCF_000184155.1 Fragaria vesca subsp. vesca | reverse complement strand
CAAATGTGGCATTGGCAATGATTAACTAAATCATGCCGTATTGTCCTCAAATGATCTTTTACACTTAGATCTTGAGGAGAAGGTCGCTTGTGAACTCAAAACATAAGTTCGTGCAGGAAATCAGGTTTCCGCGCAGCATGACCTTCAATTACTAGAACAGTCGTAACTTCCTCTAGGAAATACATATGAACGAACCGTAAACGTTTTTGGAAACTAGACTCATTTAGCTTTCCAACCGTATATTACACACATTCTGGTTCATCAGGAGATGTTCACAAAATCCCGTCGAAGTTGACTGTTTTGCCAAAATCAGATTCTCGGACAGATTCCTCCTACTTTACGAAAACGGCCATAACTCACTCAATATGATAGGTATGATCAAATGGTTGGTGTTCCTGGAAAGTAGACACATAGACCTTTCCAATGGTACTAATTTCACCATTTTCCAGTGAGTGAGATTTCCTATAGGTCCCGTGGAAGTTGACCTATAAAACTTGGCAGATTCTGATTTCGCTTTTGATGTGTCTTTCTTATGTAGGGATAGAATAAGCCTCAACCTTTCATACCATTAAGTATTGAAAAAGGAGTTACTGCCATTATATTGGCGTTGCGTGGGCGCATAGCTACACTTAGCTTTACAACTTTTCATAGCGAATGAGATGTCAAGTCTTTCGTATTGTGTTGAGTACATTGATGCGTCTTATTGTACTTAGATGAGAACTTCATCTCTTAACACATATTTGTCATCTTGCTTTAGACAAAACAACGGATCTCTCTTTAGAGCAAAGACCTTGACTAATCATGAGAGTATATGTAGGCCTCACTAGTTATAGAGCGCCTAAGCCGATTGATGGAAAATCATCATCAATACAGTCATCGAGTGTCTTATCGAGACCATGTCTTCCCAAGATCTTTTTCTTCGGATGTTGATACATATTGGCATCACTTGATCCATCAAGAGTCCATGTAAATCCGGAATGAACACGCAAAGGCATAATTCATCATATCCCTTCAAAATCAAGTAGAGTCCATGTGCGTTTCAATACATTTAGCAAACGCGTGCTCCTGTGGTCTGGAGCCACTTGATTCAGATGAATGAAGTCCGTGTAAGATCTTCATGTATATCTCTGATCTCATAGAGATGTTATTATGACCACATTCATAGGCTGCATGTTCAGTTATTCGGAAACTACCAAACTGACAAAGTAGTGGAGTTCAATGACATCCATTACGAGAGCATATCTCATCGTAGTTGATCCCAGTGCGTGATAGTGAGAGACCTTGCGCCATAAGGTGAGTCTAAACTCTTATTCTCACTACGCTATCTAAACG
>NW_004440646.1:0-1022 GCF_000184155.1 Fragaria vesca subsp. vesca | reverse complement strand
AGATAAGTGAACGGACATGTTGGTTCACTTGGGTTCTATATAAACCCATACTCATTTCTCCTTAAAGATTAGATTAAGATTCATCATTTCTTCTACAAGTATTCTTCGAGTCAAGAGAGTACAAGATACAATTTATGGTTCGCTAGAGTCTAAAATTGCGGTGCTTCAATCTTGGATCATCGATTGTTGTATTCTACAAGGCGGACGCCCATTGAACTACAAGCACAAGGGTAGGGGCGAAATCTGTCTTTAGTCAAGTGCATTTTTGCATGCCTCAATCGGAAAATCAAGTCAGTTCTTTCTTTTCTTTATACTTCTTTTATAGGATTCTTACACTATTTCACTCCTATATTAGGATTGATTTACTACTTACAATCTTAGATGTATATAGTTATGTTTCTAATATTCTTTATTGAAATTTCTATCATATTTATAATCAAATATATGATTGTTCCCCAACAAATAATACCCATTTGGTCCATTTTCACTTAATATTTATCTATCATTTGGTCTAAATTACCTAGAATTCGATCATCAAGCTTGTTTGCTCGATTTCTACTTTAATTTTTCTTTCTTCCTTAATTTTCTAAGATGTTTCCCCTGTATATCTCTATCTCCTGGACTCGCACAAATATTATGAAGGTAACAAATCTGGTTTAGTTTTTAAGAAGCCCACTGTTGGAAAGTGCATCTTACATAATCATGTTTAGTTTACTTGATATGCACGCAGATTTTGTATTTACTGCAGTAGATCACATTAGCTAGAATATTCTGTATCTTTCTCTTGTTTGAGTAGTAATTGTAATAGGATTCCTTCTTAATTGGTTTCCTAACTTGTAGGAGAACCACAGACGTAGGGTAGGTGATTTGTATATATTACTACACGATGAATACAATTGATTTATTCAGCCAAACCATCTTTTCCTATATGGTACCAGAGCAGGCTTAACGACCTGTCTTCTCCCTCTGCAAATATCTTGCAGCCTTAATCCCTTTTATTCTCACATATTCCCTCATGGCTA
>NW_004440645.1:0-1452 GCF_000184155.1 Fragaria vesca subsp. vesca | reverse complement strand
AGAGGACCATGATGTGAAACAATTATACAGAGGAATCAAAATTTTCAAAAATCTTATAAAATAGGATATGATCGGAATAGTGAAATACGACTAAGGTTTAAAAAACACAAACTTTCGGTAATGTTTGGACCCCGATAAATGCGGTCAACCATAATTACATTTAGACACTCCTAAGGGGAGCATAACCACCGGAGGGTCAATTTAACAAAAAAAATTCATGGGGTTTCTAAATCTCATATATAAGAGCTTTAGGTTCGAAAACGAAGAAAAATAGGGTTTCACACGATGCCGGACAACCGCGTATTAGGTAAAAAATGAGGTTAAATTAAGGTTGACCGATTCAATGAGGAACGTAACGAATGGTTGATTTTTTTCAGTAGACTCCTATTTAATTAGCATGATTACATCAAACGGTGGAATTTTTATTTTACATATTTATGACCTCGGATCACCTCGTGTCTACTAAAGCGATATAACTTGTTTAATATGTTACTAGAAAGGCCTTGCTCGCGTATGCGCTTGTTTATTTTTGTTAAATATATTAACCATGTACATAGTCTTTACTCTTTAACTATGTTGTGCTTTAAATGTCGTTTAGGAGTGTGTTATTTGTAATTGTTACCGCATGCAAACATTAGTGAAAAAATAAATAAAAAATTCACTCGAGGCCTTTGTGTCTCATCCTTTGAAGCCATGTATCAAATCATGCATTCAATTTTTTACAATTAAAGTTACCATAGATTTGTCCATGAGAACTTGTACATCAAATAGTGGACAATGGTCATCAGTCATCACTACCTTGTAATACTCTTTTTGTACGTCCTCCCCTTTAAAAGAAGTAGTTTCTGGTGTTGCTTAAAGGCTTTCATATATGGGAGAGCAGAGAGCTGAAATATAAACATGATGATTATTTGAGTGAAAGCCTAAACCCAAAAAAAAAAAAAAAGGATTAGGAAAATCTTCCACATCCACGAAATAGATCCCATTACCAAATGAAAACAAAGACCGGTGATATCAATAATGGGTAAGAAGTATCCAAATAAAAGAGAATTTAAAATAAATAAATAAATAAAAACTCAATGTCAAATTTTGACAAACTCTAAGCATATACTAGAGGTTGTTGTTTTTTTCTTCTTGTTCCTTCTCCTTGTTTTATTATTAAAAAAACATTTAGTTTTCAAAAAACATTTAGCAGATACAAAAACAAAGACACAAAACTGAACTATACATCCTTAATCCAAACTTAGACGTTTCAATTCATTGAAGTTTCTATGAACCTTTAACTTCCCGTTGATGTCATGATTTCACACATTTCTAATGAGAAACTCTTATTTTCCTTCGTATCTTCTTCAACTCCATCTTTCTTTTTAGAATTTTGGTAATCTGCAGTTTTTCTGCAATGGACCCTTCAAAGACATATGAAGGAAATTAATGATACTTCAAAAACTAAGT
>NW_004440644.1:0-1569 GCF_000184155.1 Fragaria vesca subsp. vesca | reverse complement strand
CTATGCATGTAACTATTCATGTAACTATGCATGTAACTATTCATGTAACTATGCATGTAACTATACATGTAACTATCCATCTATGTAACTATGCATGTAACTATCCATGTAACTATACATGTAACTATGCATGTAACTATACATGTAACTATCCATCTATGTAACTATGCATGTAACTATACATATAACTATCCATCTATGTAACTATGCATGTAACTATGCATGTAACTATGCATGTAACTATCCATCTATGTAACTATTCATGTAACTATGCATGTAACTATCCATGTAATTACTGTGCATGTAACTATCCATGTAACTATGCATCTATGTAACTATCCATGTAATTATGCATCTATGTAACTATCCATGTAACTACCCATGTAACTGGCAATGTAACTATCCATGTAACTACAGTTTGATAGTTACATGGGTAGTTACATACATGCTACATTTGTGTAACGACATTAACCTGCCTATGTAACTATCAATGTAACTATTAATGTATGTAACTATCAAAATCCATTTGCACCACAAAAGGCCTCACAGTGCTAACTTTGACTACACTACCGCGCACAGATACAAGCTTGTCTGCAAATGTAACCAACATAAATGACCAAATGTTACCTCAAACTCTAAACAGTATACATAAAAAAACACAAAACCATATACCTATATATGCAGCTTTTAAGTTCTTCAAAGCGATCATCGATTTCGGGTGGTTATGCAACCAGATATTAACTCGGAAATCATCATCCATTCTGTTACTTTCCCAATGACTCAACAGAACCTTGTGTACTGCAATACTCATACACAACAGCGTCACCTTCGGCTTCTCCTCCAATGCTTCACAAAACTCCTCAACACCACACTCTTTCTGAAACTTCTCTAAGTCAACCCACAGCACAACAACGCCATCCTCATCCTTCACCTGTAAATCCAAACCCTCACACACTCAAAACCCTAAACCCCCAAATTCCTAATCGGTTACCAACAAAAACTCAATCCAACCCTAATTCGTTTAAAATTAACGAAATTGAGCAGTCATACCTAAGAGAGAAGAGCTTCTCCCGGCGCCGTTTTGAAGAAGCTAACGAGTGATTTAGTGAGGTTGAGCCAGGGTTTGTCGTCGCCGAGCTCGATCTGGGCCAAGTACGCGACCCATAACTCGGGAGGCGGCCGGACGACAGAGGAGCAATTCGCAGCCATTGCCAACACAGACCTCCCCCTCGGTAAGCGCGCCCACGCCCTCATCCTAACCTCCGGGCAATGCCCAGATCACTTCCTAATCAACAATCTCATCACTATGTATGCGAAATGCAGGTCGCTGACGTATGCACGCCACCTGTTCGATAAAAGTCCTGACCAAGACCTGGTCACCTGGAACGCCATTCTAGCAGCCTACGCGCAATCGGGTCGCTATCTGGTTCAAAATGCTCAAGAGGGGCTTGGTTAATGTGTTGTTATTTTTGTCAGTGGCATGACATGTAATTTTTTAAAGTTATGGGTAACGTTTAAAGAATTTAAATAGGTGTATTGTTTTATCATCAAGGAACATTTGTTAACATT
>NW_004440643.1:0-1197 GCF_000184155.1 Fragaria vesca subsp. vesca | reverse complement strand
GTGTTGTGGACCGGTTTGGGGTGAGGCCCAAAACCCTTTTTCTCTTCTCCCTCTCTCCCGATTTTCTCTCCTCCCACCCGGTTTTCTCCTCTCTCCACCCGGAAATTTCTCCACCGCCGTCCGCCGCCGTCCGGCCGCCCCAGACCGCCGCACCGGTCCCAATCGATCGGTCTTCAACCCAGCAACCTTCTTGGACCGGTGACAGCTCCCCTAACCCCGCCGTGAAGGAGCGGTCAACCCCGAAAGGTTCGACTGCCGGAATGGATTTTTCGCCGGAGCTCCGTCTTCCGGCCACCATAGGTCGTGATTTTTGGCTCAACTTGTAGCCCTCATCTAGGTGAGTAATCCCTCAAAAGGTTTCGGCTAAATTCGATCTCGTTAGGGTGGTTTGTATAATTGAAAGTTTTAGGGATTTATGGATGTTTTTAGTCGATTGCCCTAGTTAGGCTTGGAATTGGTGTTTGAGCTTGTTATGAAAGTTGTAGAGGAGATTAAGAGGAAGATTCTGTTAAAATTTGGTAGCATTTGCAGGTCGCCGGAAAACGGCTGCCGGCCGCCGCTGCCGGCGGAGCCGCCGGCGGCGCCGCCGCCGGTTAGGAGATTTTTAGGGTTTTAAATGTGGAATATTAAGAGGAGTATATTGAGATGAATTTTGGAATTTTTGGATGAGATTTGGATAGGTTTGTGAATTTCCGAAGTGTGGTATTTTTAGCGGGTAATTAATTTAGAATCCGGCCGTAGGATTTAAGTCGTATTTTGGAGAGGTTGTATTTACGACTGTTGAGTATGATATTTAAGTTCGGATCGTTCCGATGTAAGAATATCGAAGTTAGGCAATGATGAGCGTAATTATGGCTCTCGGGTAATTTTGCCTATTTTGATTAAATATTGGATTTTTTTTGGTTGGGAATTAATATTATATTTGGAACAGGACGTGAGGAGGCTCGAGCAGACGAGACCCCAGATCGACATCAGGCTTAGGCCTAATTTGTGAGTGGACTTTTATTTGAAATAATATGCATGCTATGGTTCATGATTGAACATTTCCTTTTGTTGGAGTTTTTGACGTCAATTAATTTTGACGCTTTTATTTCTCTTTAGAGAGTTACCGAAAATGGGATTTTCGGTGAATATGAATATGTAATTATGTAGAGAGTATGTATAGGAAATAGCTAGCTAGCCATATGTGTCTGTCCA
>NW_004440642.1:0-1033 GCF_000184155.1 Fragaria vesca subsp. vesca | reverse complement strand
GACATAAAAGCCGCACTGAATGTGGTCGGGTTGGTGAGGAACACCCTAGAAGTAGAAAATCAATTTATATTCATACATGAACAGTTAGCCTGATACCAGGTGGTGGAACTATTTTGTATATAAACTACATCTTTTCGCTATGTATATCATGAAACAGATTCAGCCTTTTTATCTTATCAAATTCAGCAGGAGTTTCTTTAGTTTTGACTACAACTGATTTTGAAACTATGCTCAAGTTTCCTAAATGTTCAATTTGATAGTATCAAGCTCTTGAAAGCAACAAGAGTGTTTATGAAAATGTATATCTTATACAGATACACACCTTTAGCAAATACAATACAAGTGTTCAGTTTTACTTACTATCTCAATATCTTAGGCTCACTATACATGCTACCCTCACTACCAGGACAAGTACTTTAGCCGACGAAATATTTTCGTCGGCCTGGTATCCTAATTCGTCGGCTAAGCCCTTAGCCGACGAAGGCTCGTCGGCTATAGTGTCGTCGGGAAAGGATCGTCAGTGATGACTTTAGCCGACGAATGTAAAGACCATCGTCGGCTATTGTCCAGACTTTAGCCGACGAACTATTTTTCGTCGGCTATTGTTCCAGCTTTTAGCCGACGAACAGTATATTCGTCGGCTTTACTGACAAACTTTAGCCGACGAATATCTCTGTTTCGTCGGCTAAAGTATATAATTAAAATATTTAAAAATAACTACAGCCGACGACATATTGTCTGTTTCGTCGGCTTTAGTAGTGTTTAGCCGACGAAACATACCATAATTCGTCGGCTAAACCCTTTGGAAAAAAAAAAAATGACTATAGCCGACGAATTGTGGCATGTTTCGTCGGCTATAACGCCATTCCAGTAAAAAAAAAAATGCACGAAATTCTTAAATTACCATTCCAAGCTAAGCTGCAAAATACACCAAAACAATTCCATATATATAACCAACAAGAAGCACATAAAACTATATAAGGTATCAACTACACAAAATCTAGATGGTCTAAATCAATATCCGAATCTCGGG
>NW_004440641.1:0-1380 GCF_000184155.1 Fragaria vesca subsp. vesca | reverse complement strand
TTACTATGCCTTGTACGTCAGTTAATAGAACCAACTATTAGTTTAATCAACATAGCAATTGTCAACAGATAAGAATTCAAAACACAGACCCTAAATACAGATACAGATTGTTACATACCGCAGAGCCAACATAACAGCCCGGATGCAGGGTACATGCGTCTATGCGTATAAGCTCTTCTGCCCCATTCCCACAGGATGCCAGTTGTGTCCTGTAACAAGAACAACCTTCGTATTCAGTTTTATAGATCAATGGTTGGAAGCGCAGGGTGCTATAGGTTAGCTACTACATGCACACTCATACCTCATTTGCTCTCCTGTCATCGTTTTGCTTCCTAGGAAAACCAGGTCAATAATTCTCCCTTCCTCCTTGCTCAGCCGGTATCTTAGTTGGTATGGACCTACGAAATATTGCCCGCGGAACCCAACCTCACCATACGGCCCCGCTGTGCATCCCATTAGTTTACGCATGTAAAGTTGATCTTCCTCATTAGAGTCCCCAAATGCTTCAGCCGCCGATCGCTTACCATTGTTTGGTGTATTGTTGTTACTAGGACACATGTTCGTAATATGCGGTACACCTTCCACAAATCTGCTTGAATTTGACATAGCACCCTGGGGCATCGAATCCTGGTAGTGTGGTATGTCCCTTTGAACCTGCATTTTGCAGTAAAATGGTTTAATTACGACTCGTTAACTAATAACGATTAACATAACCAACTTACGCAACAAGGTTCGTAATTTCATCCTACATTCATATTTACAGTCTTATTGTGGATGGGTTACAAGGTTGAAATGATGCCATCTGTTTAAGTCACACCAGAATCCACTTATCCAACCAGTTTTCATGTACATAATGCATGAAACAATGTGGTTTTGTAACGTTACCTCCTCCGTGGAGCATGATCCTACTCCCTTATTAAGACGTCCGGTTCTATATAATTCCCGCACATTGTCTTTCAACCGTGGTCGAAAATTGCAGACTTCTTCCGTCAGTTTCAATACTTGGTTGGTCAGAATAGCTATTTGCTTTGGGAATTCGCCCGCTAAGTTGATCAGGACACCCATCTGTTTATGCGCTTCCTCGACCTTAACCAAGCAATCAAAAATATCTCTGTGCACAGCGTGCTGCAGCGGATACCCAACCGAATCGTCTTCGGAAACGATCGTCTCATTGTTCACCTCTCTCTCTTGCGGACCTGCAACCACTTTGGCTAAGAGGTTGCTAATAGCCTCCGTATTCCAAGCCATTAATGGATTCCTCCGGCGCTCCGTACCCTCAACCCTCTCCACAAGCAACTCACAGTAAAGCACCTGTAAAAAGATTGCACTCCCCTCCACGACAGGTATCCCAGTCTCTCTATGCATCCTTATCCCCCTAAA
>NW_004440640.1:0-1088 GCF_000184155.1 Fragaria vesca subsp. vesca | reverse complement strand
AAAACTTTACTTCATAAAAGTCGTAGAGGACGTTATTACGAGTTCGTAGACATGCTATGTGTTAAAATCAGAATTAAGCAATGAAAAAGTTATGATTTAAAAGAGTAATTTTTGGAGATGGTAAAAATAGTGGTAAAAAAAAATAGTAGTGGGTGTAATTTTTTTTCCAGTTGGGTTATTGCTGGGCCAGCTGAGGAGCAGCCCAAGACCCCCCCCCCCCTCCCATTTTCTCTCTTCTCCTCTTCCTTCTCTCTCTTTTCTCCCGTGAGTTCCCTAGCTCTCTTTTCTGCTGGACTTTTCCAGCGTGGTCTGCCACCATCCGGCCAGCCACCAGCTGCCAGCCCACCCCAGTTTTGACCCCCATCACCTCCTCTCTCTCCCCGGCCTAGCCCCCGAGTCGTTAGCCCGCTGGAAGAGGAGAAAACTCGCCGGAGACGCCGGGAAGCTTTTTGCCGGAAATCCCACCTCCGGCCACCATAGGTCGGAATCTTTGGCTCATCTTGTAGCCCTCATCAAGGTGAGTATTCCCTCAAAAGGAATTAGTCTATTTCGTTGTTGTTATGGAGAAATGTATAATTGAAGTTTTTAAGGATTTATGAAAGTTTTGATTCATTGGCCCTAGTTAGCCTTAGAAATGGACTAAGTCCTAGTTATGAATGTTGTTGAGCATGATGAGAGGAATTTTCTGTGAAAATTTGAGAAGCATTGGAGGTCGCCGGAAAACGGCTGCCGGCCGCCGCCACCGGCGGGGCAGCCGCCGCCGCCGCCCCTTAGGGGCAGTTTTTCATGCTTTTTGGGTTTGTTTTAATGAGAGGAGTTTAATGAAGTATAGTTTGGAATTTTTGGAGGAGATTTGATAAGGTTTAGGATTTATCTATGATTAAGGATTTGGGCGGTTATTCGAATGGAAATCCGGCAGTTGGTTTAGCAGGTTTTAAAGTCTAAAAAAGGTTAAATTATGGCTTTCGGTAAGTGCGGAGTAATGTGAACCTTATTAGGTAAAATGTGGAGAAGTTGGGCAAGAGAAATGAAATTATAGGCTTCCTTTTTATTTCAGGAATTTTATTAAAAGTTTTGTTCTGGTTTGG
>NW_004440639.1:0-2491 GCF_000184155.1 Fragaria vesca subsp. vesca | reverse complement strand
GACCACAAATGCTGTGCTTACACACAAGACTACCCTTCTTCCCAAAAGCTTTGCGGGAACTACTTTACGACGACGGACGACCGCCCTTAGGGGGTTTGCTGCACAAACACCCTGCAGAGGAAAAGCTTCCCAGAGAATAGAAGATGCTCTCCTCTTCTCTTCACTTTAGGTTGTGCAAATCGATCTGTTTCTAATAACCTAGGTTTTCTAAATTCTGTTTTAATTTTTGATTATATTTTGTATATATAAATTATAGAATTACATGCTACCTGATAAACAAATTACCAATATTGAATAATCTAAGCCGTTAGATATATTCAAATTTTTCTTATATCTAACGGTGAAGAATATTCAAAAGAGTTGATGCATGCCATGCATCAACTCACCCTAGAATTTCTCCACAACAACCGGCCACTTACAGATAGTTGGCTGGATTAGACCAAATGGTATACAAAATGACATCTTAATTAAAACTTTCAGGCCAAACACAAAATTATTAAGAAGAAGTGACTAAAAATGTAACAAATTAATGATCGCTATTCGGGTTGATTTCAGGGTTCGGTATTTGTTCCATCAATCCCTACGTTCAGGAAACACATTGCGAGTGGCAAGGTGTTGATCAGGAAGAAGCCAGCAAGCTTTCCCTGATTGTCTTAAAAAAGGCAACCATCCTGTCATGATCAGGAAGGTTTTCTTTGATTACAGGCACATCTTTGAAGCTGTTAGTCCATGCATGAACGTGAGGAAAGGCATGGGGTTCTAGCAGCTGCACCCCGACCAATTCTTCAATGACCCCATACCATCGAGCAATATATCCAAATGCTATGTCCACGATTCCAATGCTATCTCCTCCAAAGAATCTCTTCTTATCAAGACCTGCGTGCTCTTCAATGGTTCTCAGCAACTCTAGGGTCTCTTTCTTGGCCTTCTCTTGCTCCTCGCCTGTAGTTCGAAAGACCATCCAAACAGCAGGAGCCTACAAAAATTAGAGACGTCGTTAGTGGATTAGTTTTTTATTTGTTTTCTGTAGTTTGGTTCCATTTCCAGACTTTGTTCTGCAGTAAGCTTTTGAAAATTTCAAAGTGCAGATCAGATTTAACTTACGTTTTTATAGAACTATAAATAAATGCAAGAACTGAATGTTTTTTTTTTTTCAATATAGAGTGAACTGAATCTTTGGATATGAATAAAGTTGTAATTCAAACTTGGAATGGATATATAGGCATACCGTATCTTCAGCAAACTTAACCCAGAACCTGGCCATGGCTCTCTCATAAGGGTCACTGGGCAGCAAAGGGTTCTGGCTCCATGTTTCTTCTAGATATTCGATGATGACCATGGACTCGCAAATCGGCTTATCTCCATGAACAAGAACTGGGATCTTCTTGTGAACTGGGTTGTACTTAAGAAGTTGATCACTTTTCTTGTAGGGAAGGTGTTCTTCAGTGTAATCATATGGAATCCCTTTCAGCTTCAGAGCCCATATAACTCTTGTACTAAATGGACTACACCATGTTCCGAATAGCTTCACCTGATCAGCCATGTCGATCGAAGGTTCGGATAGATTTAAGATTAGCTAGCACTGTTTAGCTGTGTGAGAGCTTGTTGGATCTCCAAGTCATTTTACGCAGAAGTGAAAACTCGATTATAAATCCTCCCTTGCTTGCCCACCGAGCATTGCAATGTTAATTAAACAATTAAAAGGGAGTAGAATTCAAATAGCTTGTCATCCACTTTCTTTCTATATTATTACTTTATGTACTATTTTTCTTTTCGGTCAAGAAGAAGCTCATTATTACTTTATGTACTGGTTTACAATTATTGATATGATAGACCCAGCAATATTTCCGAACGAGTCTAAAGTTGTTGTTCGTGTTGTTATATTTAATTTTTAAAAATGGTAAACCCAAAAGTTCAGCATTTCCAAATTCAGCTCATCAACGAAGATTTCCTCTAGCTCCCTTGTTTTAATGAATATTTATTCAGCTTGACCAAAACAAAATAAAGAAACTCAACGAATGCCAAACCTAACTTTTGTCGATCGACATATAGTCATATATATACACTTCTGATGAAGAATAAAGTGTAGTGACAAAGAGATAGCAAGAGAGTCATCTTATTCATTGATAGGAGCCCTTTATATAGGGAATTACACAATACCAATATGGTAAGGATATGAATACATAAATCTAGTCTAACTACATATCCTATTGGCATAAGGCCAAGACACACATAGAGAATATCCTAGAACACTCCCCCTTGTGCCGCGCGCTGATATGCCGATGGTGCTGATCTGTTGCCTCGTCAAAAACCTCGTCAAGTCACAAAAACCCTGTGGGAGAAAAACTGAACCTTGATCGTAGGAGAAAAAGAGTACAACGCACCATTCACATTTGATAGTGACATGTATGTATGTGCTAGACTCCCCCTGAAGTTCGCACCTCCCCCTGATCTTTACATCAATCATAGGGCTCTTCCTGATTCTTACTAA
>NW_004440638.1:0-1079 GCF_000184155.1 Fragaria vesca subsp. vesca | reverse complement strand
TAGGGCGGATATAATTCTGATAATTTGCATGCTAATGGATGAGTGACGCCATGCCTTAGATCATGTTCCGATTGACTCGTGTGCTAAAGTGTTTTCTTGTTTAATCTCTACGCAACGTGTCTTTAAATGAGTTAGCATTCATGTTTAGGATCAAGCGCAAAGATGGTTCTAAATACTTGAGGAGTCTTAACAATTAGATAACCGCAACGGCTCTAATTAGAATCGGAATTGGTTAGAGTCTAGGATAATTTGAACGTTGCTGCCCGGCCTTGCATGAAGTTGTTATGTGTTCTTGATGGTTTTTCGTGTTATGTGTTGCATGAGTATGTTGATCATTTGTATATAATAATCTTAGGTTTAATTTTCAGTAGATTATTTGTTAGAATTAATCAATCTCAAACCCCCCAATATTTCGATGTATATATGTGAATACTTGTTTATAAGTTGTTTGATTTCTCTTCTTTCGATAGCCCTTTGGTCTCCCCGGCTAGAACGATCCCTACTTGTCCATATTACTACGGTTGCAGGGTAATTAAATTGAAGTTGTTTGACCCCGGTTACGCGACACGTCAATTTTTGGCGCCGTTGCCGGGGAAGCCAAGAAGAATCGAAGAAGATATATAGTTTTTATTTATTTATTGGTTTTCGGCTTGTAATTAATTTTGGCCGATTTGTATTTTTAATTTTTGGAAGTTTCGGTTTTGATTTGTGTGCTTGAATGCATGTTGTAATAACTTAGTTTAATTTCTAGGAAGTTTATAGTTTTATGTATGTTTGAGTTTATTGTAGCTTCTAAAGTGAAATATGTAGGGGGAAGCCACTTTTGTTAATCTTAGCCTTAACCCTTCATGTTATCTTATGATCTCATGAGGTTGAGGGCGGCTTTGATTAACACTTGTAGACCGGTCTAGTGACCCGAGTTTGTTCTCAACTGAGTAAGGGGCAAGTTATTTTCATAGATATGGTTCTCAGGTTTGTTTAACTGGATCTCAAGGTCATAGACTGATATCTCTTCTCAGTGAAGGGGTCGATTGGGAGTTCGCTCTCCGTGACCACTAAACGAGTCCTGCCTGGTTCCT
>NW_004440637.1:0-1010 GCF_000184155.1 Fragaria vesca subsp. vesca | reverse complement strand
GTCATGGATGTAAAAAAACATGACCAGCAACATGATAAAAGAAATTGTCCCGAGTTGAAGAATAAAGACGGCATACTCATCGCTCAAACTGGGTAAGCGTTTAGCTGTTCTATTTGATATATTGCATTATCCCTCAAACGACATATCAATTCCTGATGGTGCTTTTCTTTTTGGTTTATTATTTTACAGAGAGGATACAAGTGATTCAAGTACAGATGAGGAAGAGTATTCCAGCAGAGGAGTTGATCAGTCCGCGTAGCAAGCCGAGCATGATTCAAAAATTATTTGTCTTCGCTATTTTCTCATGTTTAATTTAGTAACGATTGTTACTTTTTAGTAGATGCTGGATCTATTGCGAGTTATTGTCATCTCATTTCCTTGTGATCGAAGACCAATCATAATTATAAATTTTTTTTTTTCGGTAAAGCACAGAGTATGAATTTGGTTAAACTACCAGGTTTTTGAAGACCTTATAGATTCAAAATGATGACCTATAAGAATGTCATGTTCATGAACGAAGGTTTATTTAAAGGTAGAAAAAAAAACAAATATCATCGTCTTTCTTTTTACAGGGGTCGTAACAAAAACAACAACCCCAATCTCCCTCTCTTCATGAATGAACTCTCTTCATGAATGAAATTCCTTTTCAATAAAAAAAAAATTCTCATTCTCTTTGATTTAAAAGGGCAACCCCAACAATTGTGACCATTGACATGCATTGAAGGAAACATAAGCTAGCTATAACACACACTCACACTGATTTTCTGGAGAGAATTTCTTATTGAATTCAATAACAAGCTTCTGGCTTTATAGCCTTTACATCAAGAAGAAATCAAAGCAATAATAACCACGTTTCCTACTGCCTAAAACATGGACACTAAATGGAAAGAAAAAGTCTAACCCTATCAAGTCCTTAAGGAAAAGGTCTTTATTAACGGAACCAAAAACAAGACACAGTAAAACTAAATGACTGGTAAGTTTTAACAGTCCAACAGACATGATAGATCTCT
>NW_004440636.1:0-2762 GCF_000184155.1 Fragaria vesca subsp. vesca | reverse complement strand
AATTATGGCATTGGAGCTACTGTTTTGCAAGTTTACTACCCTCAGTAAAAGTTTACTAGGGCTAGTAAACTTAATTTTTCGCATCTAAGTTGATTTTTCTCCGTTTGAATGTGAATTATGGCATTTGAGCTACTGTTTTACAAGTTTACTACCCCAGTAAACTTTTACTAGGGGTAGTAAACTTCATTTTTTGCATATAAGTTGATTTTTCTCCGTTTGAATGTGAATTATGGCATTGGGGCTACTGTTTCGCAAGTTTACTACCCCTAGTAAAAGTTTACTGGGGGTAGTAAACTTTATTTTTTTGCATATATGTTGATTGTTTCTCTCCTTTAAGATATATAATGGTCATAGGAAAACTGTATTACAAGTTTACTACCCCCAGCAAAAGTTTACTAGGGGCAGTAAATTTTATTTTTCTGCATCTAAGTTGATTTTTCACTGTTTTAAGGTATATAATGGTCATGGAGAAACTTTATTTTGAGTTTACTACCCCCTATAAAAGTTTACTAGGGGTAGTAAACTTTATTTGTCCGTATCTAAGTTGATTTTTTTTTATGTTTTAATGTATATACTGACTAGAAAAATATTGTATTGCAAGTATATACTGACTAGTAAAGTTTACTGGGGGTAGTAAACTTTATTTTTTCACATTTAAGTTGATTTTTCATTGTTTTAATGTGTATAATGGTATTGGAGCTACTGTTTTGCAAGTTTACTACCCCCAGTAAACTTCATTTTTTCGCATCTAAGTTGATTTTTCTCCTTTTAAATGTGAATTATGGCATTGGAGCTACTGTTTTGCAAGTTTACTACCCTCAGTAAAAGGTTACTAGGGCTAGTAAACTTAATTTTTTCGCATCTAAGTTGATTTTTCTCCGTTTGAATATGAATTATGGCATTTGAGCTACTGTTTTACAAGTTTACTACCCCAGTAAACTTTTACTAGGGGTAGTAAACTTCAATTTTTGCATATAAGTTGATTTTTCTCCGTTTGAATGTGAATTATTGTCACATCCCGACCCTTATATTTTTACCTTATTTACTAGCGTGTTTATAATAAGAATTTTACCGTCCCGATCATTGAGTAAATAGTTTAATTGGTCCCTAGAGGGGTTTCGGGGACGATTATGTGCGGAGGATAATTCGTATGGGGAAAATACGACGACGGTAAAAATAGTAAATTTTAACTAGTAAAAGGTAATTTTTATTCGGGTATTATTTTTCGGGGTGTTGAATTTTGGAATTTTGGGTTAAAAGGAGTGTTGGGTCGGCTGGGCCGAGCCCAACCCATTTCTTCTTTCTCTTCTCCCTCTCTCCCGATTCTCTCTCCTCCCACCCGATTTTCTCCTCTCTCCACCCGGGAATTTCACCACCGCCGTCCGCCGCCGTCCGGCCACCACCGACCGCCAGACTGGTCCCGTTCGGACCCTTGCTTCTTCCTCTCTCATCCTGGACCGGTGCACGCGCCCGGAACGCCGCCGTGAAGGAGCGGTCAACCCCGAAAGGTTCGACTGCCGGAAAGGGTCCTTCGCCGGAGCTCCGTCTTCCGGCCACCATAGGTCGTGATTTTTGGTCTCAACTTGTAGCCCTCATCTAGGTGAGTAATCCCTCAAAAGGTTTCGGCTAAATTCGATTTCGTTAGGGAGGTTTGTTTAATTGAAAGTTTTAAGGATTTATGGTTGTTTGTGTTCGATCGACATGGTTAGGCTTAGAATTGGAGTTTGTGTTAGTCATGAAAGTTGTAGAGAAGATTGAGAGGAAGATTCTGTTAAAATTTGGTAGCATTTGCAGGTCGCCGGAAAACGGCTGCCGGCGGAGCCGCCGCCGGTTAGGAGATTTTTAGGGTTTTAAATGTGGAATATTAAGAGGAGTATATTGGTGTGATTTATGGAATTTTTGGATGAGATTTGGATAGGTTTGTGAATTTCCGAAGTTTGGTATTTTTGGCGGTTAATTAATGTAGAATCCGGCCGTAGGATTTAAGTCGTATTTTGGAGAGATTGTATTTACGACTGTTGAGTATGATATTTAAGTTCAGATCGTTCCGATGTAAGAATATCGAAGTTAGGCAATGATGAGCGTAATTATGGCTCTCGGGTAATTTTGCCTATTTTGATTTAAATATTGGATTATTGGTTGGGAAATTAATATTATATTTGGAACAGGACGTGAGGAGGCTCGAGCAGACGAGACCCCAGATCGACATCAGGCTTAGGCCTAATTTGTGAGTGGACGTTTATTTTAAATAAATGCATGCTAAAGTTCACGATTGAATAATTAATGTCGTGGAGTATTTTTGACGTCATTTTAATTTTTGACGATTTTTATTTCTCTTGGAGAGATACCGAAAATGGGATTTTCGGTGGATATAAATATGTATTTATGAGAGAGTATGTATAGAAAATGCTAGCTAGCCATATGTGTCTGTCCACCTTAATGGCGTAGCATATAGCCGCATTATGGTGTGAAGTGAGCGTTGGACGTAAGCGTAGTAGCCCTATTTGAGTGTTTAATTCATATAGGGGGTATGGACACATATTTATACACCCGTCTGTCCACCTTGATGGCGTAGTGTAGCACCGCATTAAGGCGTGACGTGAGCGTTGGACGCGAGCGTAGTAGCCCTATATAGACCCATGAATTTATATAGGGAGTATGGACGAGTGTAAATACATACATATATTATAGAGTCTGAGTAGGCTCGATATTTATGGGATAAAAGTTTTATCGCTTGCGGCATGCATTCGATTTTTCCTTAG
>NW_004440635.1:0-1196 GCF_000184155.1 Fragaria vesca subsp. vesca | reverse complement strand
TCTTCCGTGGCCTCACTTGTTGTCATTCATGAGTCCATTCACCATGATTCTTGATACGTAACGTTCATGTACCTGTCTTCTGCACATTTAAACATGATACATCAAAACTGACAAGGTAACCCAATAACGAATCACGGTAAAACGTCCAAGTGATAGTCCAAAAACGGTTTTCATCATTTAAGTGCAATTTTCTGTATAAAAACGACTAGTAGTCACAACTCTACAGAAAAACCCTCTTGACTCTAAAATAAGTAAAAACAAACATACTAAGGCACAAACAAAGTGTAAATGGGGGTGAAAATCCATTAAGATCATGGCGTAAAAATGCACTTATCAAATGCATAGAGGGTATCTGTGACATTGATCATGGTGCCATGAGGCATCAAGATTTAAGCTAAACTGCCTCCTTGAATGACCGGTATGATTCAATCATCAATCATTGTAGTCACAGAAGATTTACAAAGGCACAAAATCCAAATACAGTTGCCGGTTCCTTAGAATGTTGTGGATAGTTCCACTATCTGCGAAGCACTCAATCGATGAGACAGATCTACAAAATAGAGTAGATAAGAGAGTAAATAGTTCCACTTGAACCATTTAGAAGGATTGAACGAAGCTACAAAAACCTGCAATCCCGAGAGTGCATAAAAATTTCCGCGCAGAATGACCTTTGCGCACTAAAACAGCCATAACTTCTTCACTAAAATAGATATGGACAAACCGTAAAATGTTCTGAAAACTAGACTCGTAGAGCTTTCCAATGATATAAAGCTCACTGTCTGGTTCGTCCGGAGCTGTTCACAAAGCTCAAACGAAATTGACTGTCCAGAAGGGACAGATTGCTGTTTTTCGCAGAATTGGCATGTGCGAATCTATGAAGCTTGCAGGTGGCGTGTAGGCTTTTGCCTTAGCCAAAAATGACGTGTGTATGATCAAAACCAAGTCCTTTCGGTCGTTCTGAGGTCGTAAACTCCATGACTAGTTAGCAAAAGCTTCCTGACATGAACATAAACTAACTCAGAGGACCTAGAGGATTCGATCATGATGATAATTTTCCGGTTTTGATAAGTCTTCAACGTCTTTTGCAAGACGGCAATTGATTTAATAGCGTAGGGGGATCCAAAATCAAAAGCTTTCGGTAACTCCAAGTCAGTATGACCAGGCATGTCCGTGGAGGGTCGGTAGTGCGAGGCACA
>NW_004440634.1:0-2261 GCF_000184155.1 Fragaria vesca subsp. vesca | reverse complement strand
ACACTAGTGTAATACTTGTAGAGATCTCTATATGGATTGGATTTGACATTGAGGCGTCCCCCAACGATAATCACAATTCAGACTTCATGAGACGGATTTGAGTATCACTGATCAATGGATCAGGTTGTGCCAAGCTCGCTTTCTTTCTAGTGCAAGACAATATCGAACCTAAGGGCCTCCCTCCTTTTAGGGAGCCACACGGCCTTGTGACACCAATTTTGCCACTATATGGCGTCACCATATCACCATCCATGGTGATGGCGTCAAGACCAACACTTTTTGGTCGCGCCATGTCCTTTTGTAGGACATCAATCCTTGCAGACATATTTGCAGCATGTGATCTCGTCACTTTAACATTATAAGCATTTGGGATCAAGATGAGACTTAGCGGGGACAAACCATGACAATTCATGTCGTTCCACTTGAACACTTGTGTTCTTATCTCCCCCTAACGGCGGGAATATTGTCTCATCAAAGTGACAATCGGCAATTTAGCGGTGAATGAGATCGCCTGACAAGGTTTCTACATATGCGGATTATAGGTGGAGGTTCATATCCAACCTAAACTTATTCATCTCAAATGACCCATCATTGTACGCAGTGGCAATGCGATTTGGCACCTAGAAATAACATCTAGCAGAACTCAAGGATTGGAGATCTGTTTCAATCATGCCGAGCTCAAGGATTGCAATTTTGTGTCAATCCTGGTACACAGTCACGAGTTGTAGTACAACAAAATTCAATGATGGTGGGTCGTAGATGAATAGTAAAACTGCATGCAAATATTGCATAGCCCCAAGACGCAATAGAAAGATTGGTGTGCATCAATAATGTTCGAGCGACAAGCTAAGGTTGCTTGGTCGTAGCCTCGGTGAGACCGTATTACGTGTGAACATGGGGTATAGGACACTTCAACTTACATCCCGATAAACTTCTTTAAAGAATGGGTAGTGAGCCCGTAGAAGTATAAGCAGCATAAGCAGTAGATAATAGTGTAACACGTGACCAGTGTGTTAACACTTCAACCAACACCATAAAACATAAAAAGGTGTCCACAAGTTGGTTGTATCTATCTACATAGTTTGATGTAAGAATAGAATGTTCACTTTTGTGTTATTTAGCGTAGGAGGGTCTCACTCCTTATTTAGCTAAAGAATAGGCTTTCAAAACGAGTAATGAGCATTGCAGGGGGCCAATGCGACATCGAGGAAAGGCCGGTGCACCTCAATTGCTTAAGGAATTGACTGGACGACCTCCAGGAAGTTGGAGTCGTGTTCGGGTGACGTCAATGTCCCCCGGGTCACCACCATGCTTCATGGTGATGCTAGATCTCGAATGTCTTCGTTTTGAGCGGAAGAATGGATGTCCATGAGAATTTCTCAAAATTTGGACCATTATATCTCTTCCAGGTTGACCAATTTGGTCAAACCAAAGCCTATATGAGTTGGTGTCCCAAATATCATGTTTGGCGACAACATGGGATTCGATATTCGAATCATAGTGACATACAGTCCACTAGATTGACTCATGAATTACTCCAAGATGCGCTTCAGTCCGCATTCATGAGAAGGTATACACAAAAGAATTCTTGTTCATTCTCACAATGTGTTTTCAAATGAAAACCATTAGCATGAATGTCTTTAAAGCTCAACATGGTTCCTTAGAATGTTGTGGATAGTTCCACTATCTTCGAAGCACTCAATGTCTCTATGAGACATAACTACAAGGAGTAGATAGGTGAGTAAATAGTTCTACTTGAACCATTTAGAAGGATTGAAAGAAGCTACGAAAAGCTGCAATCCCTAGAGTGCATAAAAATTTCCGCGCAGAATGACCTTTGCGCACTAAAACAGCCATAACTTCTTCGTTAAAATAGATATGGACGAACCGTGAAAAGTTCTGAAAACTAGACTCGTAGAGCTTTCCAATGATATAAAGCTCACTGTCTGGTTCGTCCGAAGCTGTTCATAAAGCTCAAACGAAGTTGACTGTCCAGAAGGGACAGATTGCTGTTTTTCGCAGATTTGGCATGTGCGAAGCTGTGAAGCTTGCAGGTGGCGTGTAGGCTTTTGCCTTAGCCAAAAGTGACGTGTGTATGATCAAAACCAAGTCCTTTTGGTCGTTCTAAGGTCGTAAACTCTATGACTAGTTAGCAAAAGCTCCCTGACATGAACATAAACTAACTTAGAGGACCTAGAGGATCCGATCATGATGATAATTTTCCAGCTTTGATAAGTCTTCAACGTCT
Source organism: Fragaria vesca subsp. vesca (assembly GCF_000184155.1). NCBI lineage: Eukaryota > Viridiplantae > Streptophyta > Magnoliopsida > Rosales > Rosaceae > Fragaria > Fragaria vesca. Next base: position 13 of record NW_004440634.1, on the reverse strand, counting down.
TTTGCAAGACGGC
>NW_004440633.1:0-5874 GCF_000184155.1 Fragaria vesca subsp. vesca | reverse complement strand
ATAAGACTGATTTTAGACCTAAAGTTCAGGGGAGTAAACTGAAATTTTTTTCTTTTATTTTTAATCTGAATAGTCCTTAAAGTCACGATTTTTCATCCAAATAGTCCTTATGGTTTTATTTTAATTTTAATAGTCCTTAAAGTCATGATTTTTCATCCAAATAGTCCTTATGACCTTTAACTGAGAAAATTGTATGAATGACTATTTGGATGAAAAATCATGACTTTAACGACTATTCAGATTAAAATAAAACTATAAGGATTATTTAGATGAAAAATTGTGATTTTAAGGACTATTCAGATTAAAATAAAACCACAAGGACTAAACATATGTCGATTTCAAACCACAAAGACTAAACAAATTTGAATTCTTTAAAAATTTTATATAGTAGATAAGGTAAGAAGTAGAAAGAAAAATATATTTACTAAAAGTAAAACTGGTTGAGAAGGTTCTCCGGTTGCATTTTCTGAAAAAGCTCTTGATGACATCAGCTCTCTTGGCTTCTAGTGGAATCGGCATAGCATGCCGCACTGCATACTAGAATTTTCTAGGTGTTAGTTTCAGAATTAAGATAGCATTAAAGCAAATAAAGGTGAATGGTTGAATTGGATTAGGCCTCATTAAAGATTTGAGCACCCGATTGTAGTTGGGCCTCCTAACATATCTTGGCCCCAATCTACTTCATTGATCCCGGCCGCCGAACCATTGTCATTGCCGGTTGTCCATCAATCTCCACGCCGGCATCAACCAGCGTTTTTGCAACTCTGACCTCCATAGCATTCCAGGCCCTGACTTCCATCCACAGTGCAGTGGACTGAGTGGAGAACCCCGCCGCGCTGCTCCAAATCGTGCATGCAGATTCCGTCTTATATTTTCTTAGAAGATACAGATTTGTAATCTTTGGTTGTTTGGAAGATCACTAAAGAACACAAGCTTAAAATGAACCAGCTAGTGATATTTGCATAATTAGAGTTCCGGCTAGAGAAACTTGCTCTTGACTACCCTAATCAAGTGTATTGTTGTTACATAATGCAAACAACAATACTATGGAATCAGACGTTAAATTGTTACGCATAATTTTTAAGCTCTGCATAATAATAGATGTGGATGAAGGTTTGTTAAATCCAACAAACTAAATAAGATTGTTACATTAAAAATATAACCTACATCCAACACAGCGAATCACACTATTTCATTCCCTTCGCAGTTTCGTTTTAACATTATATTGATTTGTCCTCTGCTACGTTTTCGGTTGTTTACCGGTACGTTCATACGGTTTTCGGATGCTAGAGTTTCAAATCCGATTGGAATATGATTAGAGCAAAGAATATGCAACAACATAACCCTATATTCATTGAATATTAGTTCAATAGTTCTTCATTTTGAGTACAGAGACAACAAATCAATTCCATGATTATAGCTTTCATTTTAATTGTATCGCACCTTTCTTCACTTCTGAAAGAAGTTCAGAATCAATTGAACAGTAGAATTTCTTCACACAAGTATGTTTGCAACCAAAGCATTTAGCACCATAGAATTTCTCCACTTACCCATTCCTATCAGAACAATTAGAACATGTATCTCCCCAAAATTTGGTTCTAATTAAGAAGAGATCGAAAGAGGAGAAGAAGTTGCTGGGTTTGTTCTCCTGGGATGTTGTTTTATTAGATGAGGGTATTTTAGATAAATTCGTTGGGTTTTATTAGATATTATATAATATAAATAATTTGCTGGGTACACTCGGTAACAGTTACAATGAAGACCCAGAATTCTACTCTGCTTCTGTTAAAACCATTATTACTACTATAACCAATCGTCTCCGACTAGCTGTGGAACCAGATCTCTGAGACAGAGAGAGGATCGTTGACCGTTGACCGATCCAACCAATGGCTCAGATCTTCGAGCACTTCGTCGTCTGCGGCATCGGGCCGGAGATTCGAACCCTCGACGGCGGCAGAGGATTCCACGGCTTCGCCGAAATGTACCTCCCACACTCTCTATCCTCCTCCGCCGCCTCAGCTCCCCACCGTAAGTTACCTAAACGCCGCCGTTTTCGCTTTGCCCTCTCTCGCCGGAATCGGCTAATTCTAATTCCGGTTGTGTATTTCTACAGTGTGTGCTGCCAGCTGGCGTTTCGTTCTACTCCTCGGGGTTTGATGCTAACGATGCGACGACGTTTCCAAGGAGCTATCCCATTGTTCTTACTGGTATGGACGCCTTGAGCGCTCTCGCCTATTTTGCTTCACTCTGCTCTTAAACGATGTTGTTTACTGTAATTAAGCTTGAGGAATCGATGCAGAAGCTAGAATGAAGATTAATTAGGGCTAGGATTAAGCTTTAGCAGAAATTTGATCGATTAAATGAGTTGTTGTTTCAATTAGGCTTAAAAATTCCTTAGAACAGAGCCATTGCTGTGTGCATGTAGCCAGGCAAATACTCTTCTCTAAATGCGGTTCGTAATTTGGTGCAGAGGGTGAGGATATTGCGGAAGATTATTGTATACCGGCAAATTCGTTTGCTGACAAATGTATATGTCTAGTTTCGCAGTCACCTAGTCTCCGTTTACTTAAAAATGTACTCGAGGAGTTGTTTGCTCTTGTTTTTCCTCTAGCAGAAGCAGGTAAGAATCTCTTAGTCTCGTAGTGGTGAGTTTTGGTGGTCTTTGATACTCCTGTCACATTCATGTTTTGGCAACATTTACAGCATACAATTATGGGATATCATTGCATCTATGGTATCCAATATACCTCTGCCTACTCCTGGAAAAGATCGAGTTTTGTTCGCTACCGACAATGTTCTGCTTTCTCTGGAGACTCCACCGAAGGATGGGCTTCCCCATGTTGATATACAGCCTCTAACTTCTTCTTCCCTTCTCAGTTGTGTGCCTCTACATTTTGCTGGTGTAAATGTACTTCTTGCTGCTGTGGGATATTGACTTTGGTTGTCATGTACTACATTTCAGCCATTGGTTCAGTGTCTAGACGTTGACAATCTGATTAAATTTTTCACAGCCGTGCTGCTTGAAAGGAGGATTTTAATCCGGTCACACCAGTACGAATCTGGAACAAGTTCTCATCTTGCTTTCTCAGCTGTGTACTCCCACATCCTTTAGTTAACTTTTTGTCCTACTTTTGGCAGATATTCCCTTTTGACCCTTGCATCAGAAGCTATTTGCTATTTAATTTATCCATTTCGGTGGCAGGTAAGCTTCATTCTTAGTCAACGACTTTTTATTTCCCTGGCAAAGATGCTGCTCAAGACATATGCTTAGTCAGTTTGTTTCTTGTAGCCTTAGGCTGGCTTAGTGGGGTTTCTATTTGCTTTAACAGGTCTTTTGTGCTTGATGGACTTCTTGTCCAATTTGTTATGTGATCTCCCTTATTTCTCTAATAGTTGTCATTTCTTCTCTAAAGAATATGGCTTCTCTATTTTGAACTCTTACAAAAAAAAATATGCTTGTGTATATAACTATATATATGTATATATATTTGAATACCGAAATTTCAATTGTGTAGTATTTATTTTCTGATACATCTTGTATTTGACTCTTGTCTAATTTGTGCATGTTTTTTTATGTGGAAGCAAGTCTACATTCCGTTACTCTTTTTCAGTGGAGTAGACTATATTGATGCCCCTACGCCGTATATGATGGGTCTTCATTCAGGTATTGATACATCTACTCTAGCAATGGATGGTGTAAGTTCTTTTCAAGAAACTGCCTTATTGTTTATACATATTAGGGTTGAAAAAGATATTTGTAGTTTTTATGCATTTTATATTTCAGCTATTTTAGTAAACATAAAACAACTGTATGCACTTTTTATTTTTTATTTTTGAAAAGTTTAGATCCTAAAACACTGTACGAATTCTTTACAGAAGAACAGTTATTTTCAAACTTCCTCTACTTTGAAGACATTTTTATGGACATTGAATTTGCTATTTGGATATTTTATGTAGATCAAGAATGTTGTTATGCAACTGTGGAAATGGAAATTATCTGTAAAAAATGAAAAGATAACGAATTTTTTTCTCTGTATTATGTATATGAAATATTTATGCTAATTACAATATGTTTTGTTGTCATTCACCATGGTTCTAGGTAGTTATTGTGGACCTTGAGTTCAATCGTATCACAACAACAGATGAAATACCTTCTATTCCTGAGCCAGAACTAAGCTGTTTACGTCAGGATCTAACGCAGCTATTGTATCCCAATGTTGTGGGGATAGATCTGATGAAGGATGGTCTTTTCAATTCATCCGAGCAATATCCTAAACTTGGCAACAAACCTTGGGGAGAGGATCATGACCTACAACTTAGGTAAGCTTGGGTGCCAAGTCAATCTCTATGAAGTCCTTATCCCTCCCCTTAATTGTATAAGTACTTCAGTAAAATGATTTGCTGGATGATGTCATTTTCTCGTCCATATAAATCTTCGCTGCCCTGTAAGGGCGCCACTTCTGTTGTCTAATTGCAGTTCTGTTATAAAATGATTACCTTTTTTTTTCTTGCTTAACTGACTACCTGACTACCTCCACATAATCAGAAGCCCTGAAGGGTTAAATCAGAGGTCCACATATTTGAGACAATTATTTATAATATTATCATCAGAATCTCAAAGCAATCCAAGAATACACTCTTTTGATGTTAGTCTTTTCTGCTTATTTTGGAATATGAACTAGAATGCCTTTAATTGATTAACATGCAGTAAATCCTTGATAGACTGAAATGGGTAGATTATACATCGTATGCCACATTATAGTTTGGACTCTTATTGCATTTGATTTCTTGTGCAGATTAGTGTTCTTAAAGTTCTTTGCATCACTTTTAAGTTTTATTTCTGATGGTAATTGAATCTGGTTTTTAATAGTTGATATTGGTAGATTCTTTGAAATTTATTTAGTTAAATTATTTTTGACCCAAAGGAACTTTCTGCTACTCACGTCTTCAACGTTCAAGCATTCTTGAAGATGCGCTCTCGTTCAACTCAGCAACCCCCAGAACCCATGGTATATACTTGTTCACAGCACCTATCTTGATTTTTGATTATTTTGATTAATTATGGGTACATATAATAGCTATACTCATTATTCTAGTAATTGTTGTTACCACTGTAGTTGTAATTGTATTTAATGACTATTCTTACTGTTGGTCAGAATGAAAATATGGGTCTGCATTTGTTGATAAGTGTTGCTTTTCAAAATTTAACATATGACCTTCCACTGCTAGTGGTATACTTATTCTTTGTTGGTATTTACAGCTGACACAATTTCTGGAATCACGTGGTTTCATGGATTATCTGGAAAGAGGTTTGGGTTCTGATGAAAACAACAATAACCTACTTGACAAGTTACAAGATGCAATAGGAAGGGGCCAAAATCCTATTTCAATTCTTCCTTCAAATTCAGTTGAGCCTGAGATTATAACAATCGCAGATACAGATGTGGGAACATCAGGTAAATTTGTGATGTTGCTGTTGATTGAAAATTGCAAGAGATACAAAGAGAAGCAAATATTTCAGATAGTTAGAGTTTGCTATGGTGTTTATTTTATCTCCTTTCTCTGGATTCTTAGGGACAGGTGGCACATACACTTATGACAGGTTTCCCTCAAACATCAGGACAGAAGAGGAAGAAGAAAAGAGGAAGCAAACTCTTGCTGCAGCAAGTGAATACCACAGTTTGTTTATTATTGTTGTTTCATTCAATCTGGAAATTTTGCTTTAGAGCTGTAACATATGTGGGACTCTTTGAAATGTCTGAAACCATAGAGACATAATGTCCTTGGATTCTGACAGTAAATAATTGATACAAACCTTTGGTACCAGTTCCTTCTGTAGAATAAAGGCAATCACATCTCATAGGACTAGTTTGC
>NW_004440632.1:0-1746 GCF_000184155.1 Fragaria vesca subsp. vesca | reverse complement strand
GTTTTGTATCGTTGTATGCAATTGGATGATGAGGGCGTTGACTTAGTCCACATAGGGTGGTTGATTGTGATTATCTAAAGACTAAATGCTAATAATAAGGAAAGAAAAAACTTTTGTATAATGACAAATCACTCAATAATAAAATAAAAGAAAAATATATACCACATTTGTAGGCACATTACGATTTCAATAACAAAAATTCACAAAATGAAAATTCGACCGTTTTATGTGATCATTATAGTGAAACATGGTTATAGTATTAAATTCAACTATATTCGGCAACGTTCGGGGCTCGATCAAAGCGGTCAATCTTAATCCATCGTCACTTATCACACGGATACGCTCTTATCTGCCTCTCTGTGACCTAGTTTGGTCGATCATTCCACACGTTAAACTCTCATATAGATGGGACTTAACCATCCATGTAAAAATTTGGAGACGTTTACGTCCTAACGATAGGGCTCCCGTAAGCATAAAAAAGGTTGACCGCTTCTAATGGAACCCAGACGTTACCCGATGTACGTGATTTTTCAACCATAGTCGTATTTCATTATTCCAATCAAATCTTATTTTCAATTGAAAATTTTTTGAAATTTTTGCTTTCTCTGTATAGTTGGTTGACAAAGTTGTACATAGTGAATATAACATATTAAACGAGTTATAACACATTAGTAGGCATGTTGCAATTCTAATGATTAAAATTTACATAATGAAAATTTGACCGTTTGATGTGATCATTATAGTGAAACATGGCTATGGTATTAATTTCAATTGTATTCGGCAACGTTTGGGGCTCAATCGAAGTGGTCAACCCTAATTCATCGTCATTTATCACACGGAAACGCTCTTACCTACCTTTTTGTGACCTAGTTTGATCGATCCTTCCACACGTTAAACTCTCACATAGATGAGACGTAACCACCCATGTAAAAATTTGGAGACGTTTACGTCCCGACGATAGGGCTCTCATAGGATATATTAAGCGTAAAAATGGTTGACCGCTTCTATCGGGACCTAGACGTTACCCGATGTACGTGATTTTTCAACCATTATCGTATTTCATTATTTCGATCACATCTTATTCCATGAGTTTTTTTTTAAATTTTTCTTTATCTGTATAGTTGGTTTACAAAGTTGTACAATTGTCTATAACCTATTAAACAAGTTATACTACATTAGTAGGCACGTTGCAATCCAATGACTAAAATTCACAAAATAAAAATTTGACCGTCTGATGTGATCATTATAGTGAAATATGGCTATAGTATTAAATTCAATTGTATTCGACAACGTTCGGGGCTCGATCGAAGCTGTCAACCCTACTTCATTGTCACTTATCACACAGAAACGCTCTTAACTACATCTCTGTGACCTAATTTGGTTGATCCTTCCACACGTTAAACTCTCACATAGATGGGACGTAACTACCCATGTAAAAATTTAGAGACGTTTACGTCCCGACGATAGGGCTTCCATAGGCTATATTAAGCTTTAAAATGGTTGACCGCTTCTATCGTGACCTAGACGTTACTCGATATACGTGATTTTTCAACCATAGTCATATTTCATTATTCTGATCACATCTTATTTCACGAGATTTTTGAAAATTTTACTTTCTCTGTATAGTTGGTTCACAATGTTTTACACTTACATATAACCTATTAAATATGTTATATCACATTAGTAGGCACGTTGCAATTCTAATGACTAAAATTTACAGAATGAAAATTCGATCGTCTGATGTGA
>NW_004440631.1:0-1019 GCF_000184155.1 Fragaria vesca subsp. vesca | reverse complement strand
GGTTGGCAGATTTTAATGTTGTTAAATTTGGAATATTAAGGGGAGTTTATTGAAGTGAGTTATGGAATTTTTGGATGAGTTTTGGATAGGTTTATGAATTTCGGAAGTTAGTATTTTTGGCGGTTAATTAATGTAGAATCCGGCCGTAGGATTTAAGTCGTATTTTGGAGAGGTTGTAATTACGACTGTTGAGTATGATATTTAAGTTCGGATTGTTCCAATTTAAGATTATCGAAGTTAGGCAATGATGAGCGTATTTATGGCTCTCGGGTAATTTTGCCTATTTTGATTAAATATTGGAATTTCGGCTGGGAACTTAATATTATATTTGGAACAGGTCGTAAGGAGGCTCGAGCTGACGAGGCCCCAGATCGACATCAGGCTTAGGCCTAATTTGTGAGTGGACTTTTGTTTTAAATAATGTGCGTGCGAAATAATTTATGTTGTTGGAGAATAACCGAAATTGAGAATTTCGGTGAGTGTATATATATATATATATCCATATGTGGATGATTATGAGAATAATATGTATATGAGAGAATGCTAGCTAGCTATACGTGTTTTTCCACCATACTGAGGTAAAATTCCATTATGGTGCAACGTGAGCGTTAGACGCAATCGTTGTAGCCCTGTATAAAAATAATAATTTATATAGGGGATATGCGCTTATATTTATACACCGTCTTTTCCACCATAATGAGGTAAAATGCCATTATGGTGCAACGTGAGCGTTAGACGCAAGCGTTGTAGCCTTGTGTGTAATTTTCTATTTGTTCAGTTGTTTCAAGAAATTTATACAAGGGATATGACGAGTGTAATACATACATATTATTTAGCCTGAGAGGCTGTATTTTATTGAGCGTTGGAGACTGGCCGGAGCCAGTCATGAAATTCCAGTTTTCGTGTTGAGCGTTTTGAGCTGTCGCATGCAGCATATTTTCTTTTCTATGGAAGTGTTGAATTAAGAGTAGAATTTGAAATTTTCGAGTTAGGGTTGTCCATCTGCAAGGGAGATTTTC
>NW_004440630.1:0-1062 GCF_000184155.1 Fragaria vesca subsp. vesca | reverse complement strand
CGTAAGCGTAGTAGCCTATTGAGTGTTAATTCAATAATAGGGGGTATGGACACATATTTATACACCGTCTGTCCACCTTGATGGCGTAGTGTAGCACCGCATTAAGGCGTGACGTGAGCGTTGGACGCGAGCGTAGTAGCCCTATATAGACCCATGAATTTATATAGGGAGTATGGACGAGTGTAAATACATACATATATTATAGAGTCTGAGAGGCTCGATATTTATAGGATAAAAGTTTTATCGCTTGCGGCATGCATTCGATTTTTCCTTAGAAATTAATTTGGGGAAACATAAATATTTTATTTATTATTTTATTTTTGTCCACTCACTCTGACGTTATTAAATGTTTTCCCCTGGGCCTTTCGTTTTAAATTGCCCAGTCTGCAGAGTTCGGGTTGGATCTAGTAGGAGACGAGGCATAGTCAGAGCCACTCTAATTCTAAAGTATATGAGTGTTTAATTCATATAGGGGGTATGGGTACTCCGAGGTTAAGCATGTCGATGCGAGAGCAATCCCAGGATGGGTGACCTACTGGGAAGCTGCTCCTGAGCTGCCGGAAACAAAACCGTGAGGGCCGGTGGGCCCAAAGCGGACAATATCGTGTTACGGCGGAGCGGGTCCCGGGATGTGACAAATGGTATCAGAGCCAGGTTTCGATCCTGGGACCTGTGGGCCCATAACCAACTGACACGACCCACCCCGCACGACTTACTCTGGGTTTCAGGGTGAAATTCGGGGTGGGTCTATATAGGCCGAGCTTGGTCACGCGAGCTTATGACCCAAGTGGGGGCGTGTGGGTGTTGGAACTTTGGTTCAGCATTAGCGGGTCGGGTTCGGAATGGCTATGTTCTGACCCGCCCGTTCCCAAGCAAGGAGCTGGGCTATGTGGCTTGGGCGTAGGCTCGGGGCTTCATGGTTCCTAAAGAGGAGGGCAATGCGTGAGGCTGGTTTCACAGAGCAGCGATCACTTCCCTCTCTTTGCAGTTGGAGGATAACGGGTCGGTGCCACCCGGATCCACCTTGACCCGCTAGGCTGGTCCCAATCGAACCTGCACTTT
>NW_004440629.1:0-1059 GCF_000184155.1 Fragaria vesca subsp. vesca | reverse complement strand
TTAATTTCTAGGAAGTTTATAGTTTTATGTATGTTTGAGTTTATTGTAGCTTCTAAAGTGAAATATGTAGGGGGAAGCCACTTTTGTTAATCTTAGCCTTAACCCTTCATGTTATCTTATGATCTCATGAGGTTGAGGGCGGCTTTGATTAACACTTGTAGACCGGTCTAGTGACCCGAGTTTGTTCTCAACTGAGTAAGGGGCAAGTTATTTTCATAGATATGGTTCTCAGGTTTGTTTAACTGGATCTCAAGGTCATAGACTGATATCTCTTCTCAGTGAAGGGGTCGATTGGGAGTTCGCTCTCCGTGACCACTAAACGAGTCCTGCCTGGTTCCTGTAGGGGGTTCGCCCTCCGTGTTTCTTAACGACACAGCCTTCTGAAAACACGGAACACGCTCGAACTAGCCAAGAGCTTGGGCCGAAGCATCACCTCACTTTAGACGCTAGAAAATAACTTGGTATATGTGATCTATTTTCTTCAAACCAATTTGAATAAAATCAACTAGAAAGAACCAGGTTGTGACGCCATGTATTTGAACATATTGTTGATTTCGATGCTTGAAAGTTGTTCACATACTTGTAGTAATTTTCGATGCTTTGGATGAATGACGATTTGTGCGAAGCTTTGGAGATTTTGTTTGTGTATATTGTCTTGAAAACTTCGAGTGTTGATTGTATAAAAATCTGAAGATTTCGTGTCTAACCCTTGTATAACCGATTGTATGATTTTGTAAAGCTTGAAATTATTTTTTTTTTTTTGGGTGCATTCGACAAATTCCAAAGTATGCTAAGTTCTTGAAAGAGCTTTGCACGATGAGGCATACAAGGGAGACTCAAGTTGTTAAGATGAGTGAGACGGTTTCGGCCGTACTCCAAAGGAAGATGCCGCCAAAGATGAAGGATCCAGGAAGCTTCAACATCCCATGTGTTATTGGTTCTACACGGTTTGAGAAAGTTATGCTAGACTTAGGGGCTTCTATTAATGTTATGCCTTACAATGTTTATCAATCCCTTGGTTTAGGACCTCTTAAAACTGACAATGTTGTGATCCAATTG
>NW_004440628.1:0-4224 GCF_000184155.1 Fragaria vesca subsp. vesca | reverse complement strand
TTTCCAGTGTCCCAGACTTGTTTGATGACTTCCCTTTAATCATGAAACTACAAAATGGCTTATACATCTAGAATGACTTATTTAGAGATTGATGATATCTTTTTTCTTTTTCTGGGAAATTGGTAACCTCAAGTAATAATCTTCATCTAGCTAGGATAATATTGTGGTCCTCCAATGGATTACAATTAGAAAGTTGCATGTGGGAATGAGTGACATTGCTCGAGTTTTTGTAGAAGAAATCCAAAATTCCAAACGGATAATCCATTTATTCTTTTTTAGTTTCTTTTTTGTCAAGTTAGAATGGTATCCAAATAATAGGATGTGTATGTAGCAAATATGTATGGTATATTGTGTATGAGGATAGTTTTGGAAGTTTAGGATTATGTATCTAGTAAAATGTTAAAATTAAAAGGTTAATAGGTGGTGTATTAAATAGAAGATGTGTATCTAGTATTTTGAGATGTGTGAATAAAATTTCTCTTATAATAATACTACCGTGTTATTATAATTGTTTGTCTTCGATTGATTATTACTGACTTTGATCTCATATAGTTTCATTTGTTTATGAGCCACTGTTTGTTAAAAGATTGTTGTTCTTCAATTGATTTTTACTAATTTTTTATCTTGTATCTGTTACTGAGTTGATGTATGATGATAGTTGAGTTCAAATTTAACTAGCTTATATGTTATTGTGTGCTTATATTAGATGGATAAGAGTTGGATGCTAGCTGATAGGAGATCTTTGAGGTTTCAAACTGGGTTTGAAAATTTCCTCCAATTTGCGTTAGCAAATGCTGCCGACAAATCAAGTATATGTTGTCCTTGTCTGAAGTGTTGTAACCACCATGAATTCACCATTGGTGTTATCAAGGGCCATGTATATTTCAATGGCATTATGACCAATTACAGGACATGGTCACTTCATGGTGAAACTTCTGCCAGGGAAGGCAATAGTGATGAAGAGTCTGAATCAGTAGATATGCCTGAGGTTGAAGACGGTGATGAAAGTGAGGGTGAGGAGATGTCTTGTGACTCAGATGAGTTCTTTAGGGTCGTAGAAGATGGAGATAAAGCTTGTATCCGGGGTGTACAAAGTCAACAAAATTGAACGCTCTTGTAGAAATGTTCAATTTGAAAGCCAAGCATGGAATGACTTATAGTTATTATTCCGACTGGCTAATGTTGTTTGTGTCCTTGTTACCGGATGGGAATGTGGTACCTAACAATTTAAATGAGGCGAAGAAAACACTTTCAGTATTAGGGATGGGGTATGAAAAAATTCATGCATGTCCAAACAACTGTATTTTGTATAGAGGGGACCACCATGAAGCTGAGATCTGCCCAGAATGTAGTACATCACGGTATAAGATTGGAAAGAATGGAGCTGTGAGGGACGGGGTTCCTGCAAAGGTTTTGTGGTACTTCCCTATAATACCGAGATTCAAAAAGATGTTCCAGTCACCAAAGACAGCGAAGGCCTTGACTTGGCATGCCGATAGGAAAAAAGATGCCATGATGCGGCATCCAGCTGATTCACCAACCTGGAAATTGATCGACACAAAGTGGCTAGAATTTGGGAAAGAAAAATAGGAACCTTCGCTTAGCCCTTTCTTCCGATGGATTCAATCCTCACGTTGCTTTAAGCAGCAAATACTCTTGTTGGCCGGTTATTCTGGTCATTTATAATCTTCCTCCTTGGTTATGCATGAAGAGGAAGTTCCTGATGCTGTCTTTGTTAATATCAGGACCGAAACAGCCCGGGAAAGATATCAATGTCTATCTACAACCGTTAATAGATGATCTGAAGTTAATGTAGCTGGGTATTTTCGGTGTGTATGATGCTATAAGAGGAGAATATTTTACACTGAGGGGTGTCCTATTTTGGACCATAAATGACTTGCCTGCGTATGGAAACCTCTCGGGTAGTGTCACCAAAGGATATAATGCTTGTCCTGTTTGTGTTGATAAAACCAAACCCTACAGGCTGAAACGTAGCAAGAAAATGGTGTTTTTGAGGAGTCGCCGATGGACAGAAAGACATCATCCATACAGAAGGCATGCTGCTGCATTCGACAACACTATTGAGAAGGATGTTGCCCCTGAACCATTAACTGGAGAAGAGGTGTTGGCAAGGGTTGAAGGTTTGCCTCGTGAGTTTGGTAAAGCTAAAAAGCCTGCCAAGCGATCACCTGACCAACCAAGACCTTGCTGGAAAAAAGAGTGTCTTCTTTGAACTTGATTATTGGAAATATATTCCAGTACGCCATATTCTTGATGTCATGCACATTGAGAAGAATTGTTGCGATGCCATAATTGGTACCCTCTTGAATATTCCTGGGAAGACCAAGGATGGAGTGAATACCCGTTTGGACATGGTCGATATGGGCATCAAAACTGATGTAAAAGTGGTAGCTGGTGAGAAAAAGACCAAATTGCCTTTGGGTAGTTGGAACTTGCTGCATAAGGAGAAGAAAATAGTGTGCGGGTCCTTTTTTGGCATGTCAGTTCCTACAGGCTTTTCCTCTAATATTAGGAACCTAGTCTCGATGGCATATTTAAAATTGGCTGGTCTTAAGTCACATGACTGCCACACAGTGATGCAGTACTTTCTCCCGGTTGCATTGAGATCAGTTTTAGAGAAGCCTGTTAGGTATGCCATTATTCGGTTTTGCCTTTTCTTTAAGGCAATTTGTAGCAAAGTCATAGATGTTTCTAGACTTAAGCAAATGCAAGTAGATCTGGTTGATACGGTTTGTTTACTGGAAAAGTTCTTCCCACCTTCATTTTTCGATGTAATGATTCATCTAACACTCCATCTTGTTAGAGAAGTTGAATGGTGTGGTCCAGTGTTTTTCCGATGGATGTACCCATTTGAGAGGTACATGAAAGTGTTCAAAGGGTATGTGAAAAATCGACATTTTCTTGAGGGGTGCATAGCTGAGAAGTACATTGTCGAAGAAGCTATTGAGTTTTTGGAAGACCGTGTCCTTTCTCAAAGTGGTACCACTGTGGGAATTCCATTTACAAGCATAGCTGGACACTACAAATAGAGCAGACCCTTGTCACGGCCAACCATGGTATCTGTTTATGGAAAGCAGATGCACCTTGCCCACCTTTGTGTGTTACAAAATACTCAAGATGTCCAGCCATACTTTAAGTAAGTGTATATATATACATCTTCACATTACTGATTTTCTATCTTTTTTAATGCTCTTTAACCTTATCATTTATCACTGAACTAATAACCATGTTTTATTGTGATTGGTTCCTAGGGAGCACAAGGAATACTTGAAGTTAATTTACCTAAATCACGTGAAGAACAAGAAGTGGATGAGGGAAAAGGAGAATGAAACATTTCCAGACTGGTTAATGGAAATGGTATGTGCATTCCAATACTCTTTAATGGTACAAATGTTTGTTTTAGATTAAAAAGACGAAATACTATTGTTAGGCTTCCTCCTATTTTAATGTAGCTTATTTTTTTTGGCAGGTTGTAAATCAATTGAGGTTAAAACCGAATAATGTTTCACAAACAGTAAGGTGGTTAGCTGCCGGCCCAAAAAAATGTAGTGCCAACTTATTCTGCTTACCATGTCAATGGAGTTGACTTCAACACCAAAGAGAGAGACAACGTCCATTCATTTCAGAATAGTGGTGTTACATTACTTGCCAATGCTATGCAAGTTGCAAGTGCGAGGGATCAAAATCCATCTGACGGTGTTATGGACTTTTATGGAGTTATTAAAAGTATATGGGAGGTTGACTACTATAAGTTTAGGGTTCCAGTGTTCTATTGTGATTGGGTAGAGAGTACTAGGGGCGTCAAAGTAGACGAACTTGGGTTTACGTTGGTGAAACTGAATAGGTTAGGGCATTTGAATGACCCTTTTGTGTTAGCTACACATGTGAAACAAATATTTTACATTGAAGACCCCCTAGACGCTGAATGGTCAGTTGTAGTGAGGTGCCCGAATAAAGACTACCGTGGGATTGACGATGACGATGAGGATGATGACTTAGAGGAGGAACAACCGTTTATTCCAACAATGCCATCAGTTGACACCTTTGATGATGTAGCTGAGAATAACCCTAGTGGACATATGCGAGATGGTGATGAAGGAATATGGGTTGATAACAGTAGTTTGCCTCCTGTCAATGAAGGCAATGATAGCTTGCCTCATCATGATGGCAATGAATGGAATGCTAGCTAATAGGGTTGTCATG
>NW_004440627.1:0-1165 GCF_000184155.1 Fragaria vesca subsp. vesca | reverse complement strand
AGATAATGCAGAACCAAACCAGACGATGAAAAGTATTAAGCATGGACAAAAAAAGCTACCTAGCCAAAAGGTGAACATCCTCGGCAAAGAAAGCCATGTCTGTGACCCTCTGACAGAACAACACATCGATTAGGCCAACGACATATAACAATCATCGACGAGATAAAGTAAATAACTACAAGGAAAAATCAATTTACCTGTGTATGAGCTCGAAGCAAACATTCCAATCCGGTGTGGTTATTCAAAACCCGAATATTCCCCTGTTTCAATCCACAGCATATATACGACTTATTCACCGCTATTTGGCGGCCCAACACCAGCTGAGGATCATAGTTCGTAATCGTCGACCTAACTTCCAGCTGCGGCTGAAACTCCCCGGGCCGCCTAACATCCACATCGTAAACCACACTGACCCCACTCAAATGCCGTCCTTGCGGCAGCTTATCGCTCGACATTCGTGATAGGGAAGGCGGGGAGTTGAGATTAGTGTTAGGGTTTTGGGGGAGACCAATATAGTGAGACGCTTTTTGAGAGGGGTATGACTAGCGCTGTATGTAGTAGAGGAGGGATCCAACATTCTGGGTTTTGCATCTCCATGCAGGGACGTATAGTACAAGGGCCCGAGCGAGATTTTGGGCCTCAATCATATTTCACATCACTTGAACACGTAACATATAAAAAATCGTATACCATTTTAGCTAAAACAAAACAATTTTAGCTTTATTGTTCAAAATATTTAATTAAGTAAAAAAATATATATAAAATGAAAGTAACATTATATTCATGGATGTTATATAATTTTTTTTTTTAATGAATTATAAATAATTTGTATGTAAATCATTAGGAGGAAACTTTTAGCTCTAAAAATTTTTAGTTTATGAGACAATGTGCTTGCAGATTTATACTGGCAAATTCGGGAGCTCGTCTCCAATGTTCGTTGTGCTAGCGACCGTTGCATTGCTCAATTTATACTGCTTTGCCTGGTTTGTGAAGGAAGCAATCACTGGAACAAAGGGCATTGCAGAAGTTTATGAGGCAATGTTCTTGCAGATTCTTCTATGTGTGGTTTTGATTGTCATTAACCAACCGTTATACGAAGCGCTATACCTAAGGAAGGACAAGGGGAAGCTGCCGAGCTCTGTAGCAATTAGGTCCATGGCATTTG
>NW_004440626.1:0-2359 GCF_000184155.1 Fragaria vesca subsp. vesca | reverse complement strand
TCTCTCTCTCTCTCTCTCTCTCTCTCTCTTCGTAGTTTGTATCTGCGATTCTGAATTTGAGATTGGCTTTAATTCTAATATGGGTTCTTGTTTCTTGTTTTGATCGACTCTTCTGGAGAAAGTAAGGCTCTTCCTGGAATCTAACCTTGTTTATTCAATAACATTGGTTGATTTACTGCTTAGTTTCCATGCTTTGGTCTTAGGAATCAGTAGCTCTTTTGTTATTTTAGGTTCTAGTGTCTAGCGATAGCTTCTGTGCTGTACCAGCTTGATTCTTTCTAGTTGTTTTTTAGGGTCTTGATGAAGCCTGTATATGCCTCTGGTGATGATCCATATATACTTTCGTTATTCCGAGATTCTCCATGCGGAAATTTTTTGGAGACCTAAACTGAAGAGGCTGCATTATGCTTTTAGTTACATTGTCTTATACATACAAACTGTACTGTTGTCATTTAGGGATTGATGCTCCTTGTGCTTCTTTTTGGTTGTTTTGAATTAGATTTTGAGCTATTGCGGTGGTTTTGATATTTAGATTTAGGTTCTATTCAACAATTTTTTTTGTTTTTGCGGTGGTTTTTTTTTGTATTGGTTAATGTGGTTGTTAAGAGCGCCGATGTATGGACTTCGTCGTCGGTCTATGTTATGCTGGTTTTTGCAATGACACAATCTTTTGTTTTAGAATGATACATTTTATGCATCTTGTTATGTAATGTTCTTCTAGGTTTATACTATGAGATTTGTGCTGAGTTTGTTATTTAGATCTTATTTATAAGCGGTATATGTCAAATTGATTGATTGGGTTCATGTATTTTTTTACAGGTTTGAGGCAGATTTTTTGGATCAAGTCTAGAAGACCTTGCCTCCTGCTCAGGATGTCTGGCCGGCCAATGGATGTAGATCAGTAGATGTAAGTTATACTGCCCTTAAGTTATTCATCTTTATTATGTATGTTCTTTTTTTGCTGGGATTGAGTTAACTGTTGTGCTGAAATTGGTTATATATTGTGTGATATTGAGTTTCTGAAAAGCTAAAAAACTATGTCATATGTTGTTATAATGTACTATTTTTATCATTTTAGTAAACTATCAGATACTTGCGTTGACCTGATGTTATCAGTAGCAAGAATATGTAACCTATGCTTGTGGGTGAACCAAGCTTATCAGTGGTTCAGACTTCAGAACTTCGTTTGTCACTATCATCTTTTCTTTGAAGTGATCAACACTGTAACTAAGTTAGGACTCTCTCCTTAGGGTGTCTGGTGTGCAGTAAACTGTATAAATTATAAAATTAGTTTTCTTATGTTTGCCTTGAGTTTTTTTTTTTATCTTCTCAATTTAGATAGATGGTGATGGTGATTGAAGTTTAGATAGATTGTGATGGTGATTGAAGTTTAGATAGATTGTGATGGTGATTGAAGTTTAGATTGAAGTTTATTGACTTTAATTGAAGTGTTTCCTTGCCCTTGAGTCCTTGACTGGTTTTGTTGAAATGTTGACTGTTGAGTTTTGTTGAAGTGTTGAATGACTTGAATCTGTGTAGTTGGTTTTTGCCTTTTTGGTTTTGAACTGTGAGTAATCACGAATCACTGTAATTGTGATTTTGTGCATTGTGAGTCTGTTAGTTTGTATCTTCATTGTTGTTTGGTTGCAACAAAGGGTTTAGTCTAAACTCTAAACTCTAAACCGTTTAGATGTCGACGTCCTCTTCATCATATGGCTGCTATTCAGTCAATTCTGATTCAGAGACTAGGTGTTACAAGTCAAGCGAAGAAGTTGAAGAAATTAAAGTACCAGCTGAGAACGGGGATGATTTGGTTGCAGCAGAGGCTGAGAACAAAGAGGCAAAACCAGAAGCTCCAGCCGCAACTGAGGTTTCACGGGGTGCACCAAGAAAAAGAAGAAGAGGTTCTGTTCCAACTCAGCCTAAGGTTTCTAAACTGACTTCATATGTGTGGGAGCACTAATCACTGTAATTGTGATTTTCTGCTTTTGGAAGTTGTATGATGAGAAGAAAGAGGAGCTTAAGAAGGTGTTAAGTAATCAGAGGTTGTGCTTAACGACAGATACTTGGACTTCAATTCAGAACATCAACTATATAGTGTTGACGGCGCACTTTATAGATGATGGTTGGAATTTGCACAAGAGGATCATCAACTTTTGTGTGATTCCCAATCACAAAGGCACAACAATAGGCAAGATTTTTGAATCTTGTTTGCTGCGTTGGAGGATAGAGAAGGTGTTGACTATCTCGGTCGATAATGCAAGTGCAAATAAGGTGGCGATAGAGTATCTTCAAGGGAAAATGGCTGCATGGAAAGACCCCCGGTGTTTGGAGGAAAGCACATTCATGTGAGGTGTTT
>NW_004440625.1:0-6229 GCF_000184155.1 Fragaria vesca subsp. vesca | reverse complement strand
ACTTTAGCCGACGGAACAGAGATATTCGTTCGTCGGCTAAAGGCTGAGATTATAGCCGACGACATATGACGACACAGGACGTCGTCGGCTAAAGTCTGGAAAATAGCCGACAAAACATAGTTCGTCGGCTAAAGTCTGGAACAATAGCCGACAAACAATAGTTCGTCGGCTAAAGTCTGGGAAATAGCCGACGACGGTCTTTAGGTTCGTCGGCTAAAGCCATCACCGACGACCTTTTCCCGACGACACTATAGCCGACGAAGGCTCGTCGGCTAAGTCCTTAGCCGACGAATTAGGATAACAGGCCGACGAAAAGTTTTCGTCGGCTAAAGTACTTGTCCTGGTGGTGCTAGGTTTCGTGCCAGCGGTGGCGGGCCTTTTGCTCCCCCGATCTAACGATGGAATCCCAGTGGTGAAGGCTTGGAGAGGCGTTGTCTTCTCCGACTTCGGCACCGTGGCTCTGATCCAATTCTTTCCAAGGCCGATCAAGCATCTGAGACGAAGGGTGGTGCTCTGTCTAGGAGTAGACGAGTGATCTTCGGTGATGTACAAGATCAAAAGTTGAATTGGGCGACGACTGGGCTTGCGTCGATGAACTATGGATTTGACTGGTCGATGCTCATGACTACAGAAATGGATGTTTCTGGTTTGGCAGATGCATCACGACAGAAGGTGAGTTTTGTGGGTTACAAGACTGCAAATTGGCTGTCGGAGAAGAAGGAGGATCGCCAAGCCAATCTACATCCGGAGATCCAAATGCGATTTGCTAGGGTTTGGGTCTGGACCCGGGTTTTTGGGCCTGGGTGTGGGCACGAATATGGACGGATTACATCTTAAGGAAATCTGTCCTGGGTTTCTAAATCCTTTTCCAAATCAAGCAAGCAACAACAATCTGCTAGGGTTTGGGGATGGACTCGAGTTCTTGGGCCTAGGTCTAGCCTCAAACCCACAAAGAAGTCAGTTTTGAAATTGGGCTGTTAGGCCTGATTTCAACCTTACTGTTGCTTAAGTCGCAATATTGATAGCTTGGCAGACTGTGCGAGTTAGCTGCAGTTAGATGAATTGATGAAGCTTGGAGTATCGCAATTGTACGCCTTGGTTCCGGTTTTTATGTTTCTTTGGTATATGGTTTTGTATCTAGTTTAATCATCTGCTAAACTCACTTGAATAAGTGAGCTAACTGTCTAATGTAATGGTGCTTTGATGCCATTCTGGCCTAAGTTTATCAATGAAATATTTACCTTTCAAAAAAAAAAATTAAGGAATTGGGGATGTGTTTTTTTTTTTTTGTAAATAAGGACGTTAGATTTTATTGAGATGAACTAAGGATTACAAGAAGAGGCCAACAGCCTTGGAGCTCCAGAGGGGAGGATCCTAAGCAACATAAAGAAGTAGCACTATGAAGAGCTAATTTGGCCACTTTATGAGCCACCAAATTAGATTCCCTATAAACATGAGAAAAGAAAGAAGAATTAAGGACTAGAAGATCCTGTTTGATATCCTCCACTATCTAACCAAAACCCGAATCCTCCACATCTTTGCACTAAGTCTCTTGAACCAGTTTCAAACAATCTGATTTGAACACCACAAGCATAACTGATAGTCTCTTATCAATTCAGAAGCTGCTCTCCCTGCCATAGCCTCCACTAAATTTGGAGAATTGACATGATCTACTTTAAAATATGCACCACCAATAACCACAGCCTGAGCATCCCTAATAATAATTCCAACACCTCCACAAACTGACAAGTTATCGAAATCACCACCATCAAAATTCACCTTAAGCCAAACTTGTGGTGGAGTCCATTGCTTAAATTGGCGACGTAGCCCAGTCTTAATAGGTCTACATGATCTTAACAAAAACATATAAGTATGAATCTGATGATAAAATAAGTGAGAAACTGAGCGTACATGCCTTCCCATAACCGCAAGTTACGCTCCTTCCAAACTGACCAAACAATAACCAATAGCAAGTTGAACTCCTCTTTGCTTAAAAACTCCAAACATGAAATGAACCAATCAACCGTAGACATTGGTTGAACCACACACCTTAATGTTCTTCTCAATTCCGGAAATATTTTGATCAAATCTCTCATAAAAGAATAGTATTTGTAAACATGCTCAATTGACTCATCCTCATTGCTTTTTTCTTTCTCAAAGATGAGCTTGTTGGGAGAATAGAAGAGAAAATCCGCCAGGCATGAACTTTTATCTTACCCAGAACCCCTGAGAACCATACCCTCTTCCAAACTTGGACATTACCTGCCTCAGTGGAAGCAGAAGAACCATCATGTACAAGTTGCCTTACAATCTAATATACTGATTTTGTCGAAAATCTACCTTTCGGATCATAGTGCCAAACTAATTTATCATTGGAAACTCGGTCACTAAGGGGGATAGCCAAGATTACCTCAACATCACATTGCTCAAAATGAGAACTTATAAGATCAATATTCCAAGTTCTTTAGGTAATAAAAAGTAGCTCATAGAATACGCTGGAAGAGCTTGGGCCACCACTCTGATAAGGATATCCGTACCTGCTTCACTCTTACCTTGCCACCTTTCAAGTTTTTTGCTCAACTGCTCCTTAATATGGGCAAAATTTTCTGTTTTATTATGTCCCACCAAAGTAGGTAAACCCAAATATTTCTCATATTTATCAACCATACTAACAGAAAGCACATCCGCTAATAGTTGACGAGTGTCATCAAAAACTGCTTTACTAAAAACAATATTACTTTTAGCAAAATTAACCTATTGTCCAGATGCCGCTTCACAATCTGCTAACACTGCTTTGATAGTCGAACATTCCTCCACCGAAGCCTTTCCAAAAAGCAAACTATCATCTGCAAACAATAAGTGATTAATAACATGTGCACCTTCACAAACGGTTATCCCCTGCAAAGAACCATCTACAACCTTCTTATCCAACAAAGTTGTAAATACTTTCGCACACAACAAGAACAAGTATGGCGAAAGAGGATCACCCTGCTTTAGTCCCTGGGAAGGTAATAAAGAACCACACGGCTTTCCATTAATAAGAAAAGTGTATCGCACCGTCGACACACATTGGAACACAACCTTGACCCAAGATTTTGAGAAACAGAGTCGCAACAAAACCTCCTCTAAGAACACCCACTCCATCCTGTCATAGGCTTTGCTCATGTCTAATTTCAATGACATAACACCCTCAAACCAGTCTAAATTAATAAAGTGAGAAACTTCGTTCGCAATCAAGGAATTATCAGTAATCAGCCTACCCGGGAAAAATGCACTTTGAAATGGAGAAATGATACTAGGCAAATACTTCTTCAACCAATTAGCAATGACTTTTCTACAAATCTTATACAAAACATTGCACAAAGTGACTCATAAACTTTGGTAGGGATCGGTACTTTTGGGATCAGGCAAAAATGTGTGAAGTTAACATCTCTCAACAACTGATCGGATTGAAGGAAACTTTTCACTGCCTCACACACATCAACAACAATCGTCTCCTAATAAAATTTCTCAAAAAGAAATTAATTTGATAAATAGTTGGCCTACATAAGTAACTACAGTTTTACCACATCAAAAGTTTAATTTCATTTTATTTAGTCAAATCCCAAAATATATTCATAGATTAATATTAAAAAAAATGGATGAGAAAAAAGAAGAAGCTTAATATAGATTAATATTCAAAAAAGAAAAGAAAAAACTTAATATTCAAAATAAATGGATGAGAAAAAACTTAATATAGGGCGCAATTTGGTTCGAACCAGTGAACTCTTGATCTGCAGTAAAATGCTCTACCACTAAGCTATGGACCCAATTGTCAAACAATGTTCAATTAAATTATGAATTAATTAGTAGTTGCTTGAGAATCATGTATTTGAGGTACATACGTAAGATTCACGCCGCATGTGTATCATCTCACGTGAAAAATACGCATAACCGAAGAGAATATGCGTGTATAAATACACTAGTACGTGCTGACCCGAAAACCCCAAACTGCTCTCTCTCTCTGATGGAACACAGTTCCTATAGTTATTCTGTATTAGACATAATAGCAGTAAACTCTCCTTTGTATTGTGCAATGGGCTTAGCCTAGACTTGTAGTAGGAATCGTAAGAGCCCATTCCACCCATGTAGGTAGGTAGTTATCATATGAAGTTATTTCCCTTAATTATAAGAGATTAACTCCATATATAAATCTGTGAACTGATATAGATTGGTTATGGATGAATGAATATGTTTATGGTTTAGTTTATGTTTTTAGATTTCTTGTAGTTTTTCCCTCTTCTATTTCGATATATGGATTCTGATCCTAACAACTGGTATCAGAGCCCAAATCTGGGCATGTATCAAGCGAAGTATGGCAGTGCTATCTTCTGCGACTGTGGTCGTAGTTCTTCCAACGGAGTCTATTTTCATCTTCAATACCCATTTCAAACGATGACTAAATTTTCACAGCCATATCATTACCCACCACCACAACCTAACCATTTTGCCACCATCATCAATGGCCATTTGCTTCCGCCTTACTTGCAACCCAATTTTCCTTCTGTTCAGTACCATTCGCCACACCCGAATTTCTATTCCATATATCATACACCTACTTTCATCGATGACTTCACACTTCCACCCCAATTTCCCAACCTAATGAATACGTCCAATTCGTTCAGTTCAGCCATGTTTCAAATTCCAACATCAACCTTTAAATCATCCTCAGTCACTAGTTCTGTTCCCCAACTCCAACTTCCCAACAAAAAAGCTTCAAATCTCAATCTCTCTATGGTTCGTACCAAACAAACCACTTGCAATCCGACCTTGATCACTGGAGGAGTGAAGAAGCATTGTAGACTTAGGCCACAAACTGTCGGACTCCATAAGTTCCACAAACTCCCACTTCATCAATTGGCAGAGGAGGCATTCAACTTCATTCACAATGATTCAGACAATGTTGAGAAGAAAGACTTGGAGTTCTTAGATGGTATAATCAAGCCAATTACGACATCGAATGACGACGATGCCTGTGTTGAACCGAGAGCATCGACGAAGATGAGATGATTGTACTGCCCGCGTCGGCGTGGTTCAATATCGAGGATTTCAATTCTACTGGTGATCACGTAGAGGGTGTTGAGAATTACCAAAACCCAAGTCAAGATAAGTATTCATTGGTATTTGCTCGGGAAAACCAACCATTACGTTATCATTTGCTTGATGTCCTACGGTCAACCACATCATCTCAAGTTACTCATGATCTCAATAATGAATTCCCAAAAAGTATGATTAGTTGTGCTCACAAGATTCGTCTTACTGGTATGGTTTCTTATCATTGTTTCGGGTTATTATTGTATGGTGATGGAGCAAAATTCATATCACCATTTCATATCAATGAAGGATGCATCTTTAGAATTATACCATAATGTCACTAATCGATTTTTTGTTTTCAGCGGCAACCATGGACGGTTTGCTACTCAAGGGGACGACAATTGATGGAACACAGTTCCTATAGTTACTCTTTATTAGACATAATAGCAGTAAACTCTCCTTTGTATTGTGCAATGGGCTTAGCCCATACTTGTAGGTAGGTAGTTATCATATGAAATTATTTCCCTTAATTGTAGGAGATTAACTTCGTATATAAATCTGTGAACTGATATAGATTCGTTATGGATGAATGAATATGTTTATGGTCTAGTTTATCTCTTTAGATTTCTTGTAGTTTTTCCTCTTCTATTTCGATATATGGATTCTTATCCTAACACACTCTCTCTCTCCAATTCCCAATTCCCACCCCACTTCTAGGGTTTCTTCAATTGGTTTCCTATTTTTAATTTTCCTCCTCTTGTTCCTCCTAAACCTGAATCTAAGGGCTCTGGTCCAATCAGGCACACAAAGCACCAAATCCAGGTTGATTACAACGCCTCTGTCGTCCGATCCCATTGCACTCCCATCACCACCAGGCTCCTTCGGCGCCGACTACACCACTATTAAACAACCAAGTAGGCTCTTCATGCTCCAATCTAGAATAACAAGACTGCTTCCCCACGTTCAGACCATCTCGGCGCTGCCCTCTCCCTTATGTATCTCCAAACGCCTAGAATATAATTATCGTCACCTCACAACCATTCCTTCGGCTAAGCCCCTCACACTCGAACGAGAGGTCCAATATGGCCCGTCCGACAGCGCCACTGCGAGGCCATGTTGTCAGCAAGGCATATGCGCACTTTGATGAGAAACTTTC
>NW_004440624.1:0-1049 GCF_000184155.1 Fragaria vesca subsp. vesca | reverse complement strand
AAGTCGTGCAAGATGCAAAATGTTTGGACAATAGACTTTTATTTCTTTGTTATATGATGTTGTTACAATTTATACTAAGCAATACCTAGTGCAAGTTTAGAAAATATATACAATAGTTTAAAACATTTTGTTGTGTGACTGAAAAATCTGGTGGCATGCCAAAGTCGTTTTGGCTCCAAAGTTTGCCTCCATTGATTTGGTGTGCTATGCCAAAATAGTTTTGGCTCCAATGTTTCCCTCCGAGTATATATTCTGTTGTGTGAAAAAGTTAGACAAATTTAATAACGTACCCACCAACCCTAAACGCTGTCTCACACTCTCACTCTCTCGCATTCATATCGCTGTCTCTCTCTCTCTCTCTCTCGCATTCATTCACCCTAAACCCACCAAATAGATCGACTCTCAACTCACTCTCAAACAGATCGAGACTCTCGCCCTCTCACTCTCAACGGTAAGCCCTCTCTCTCTCAATGTTGTCTTAACTCTCACTCTCTCGCCCTCTCTCTCAACTCCGTTGCTCTCTCAGCTCTCTGGGTAAGTGGGTAACTCCTCGAAAGCACCTGCACAAAAACAAAGCTCTAGTCTTTAGTCAAAGCAACCTCAAAGCATCCCCTTTTGCAATTTCTCAATCAATCATGAATCACCCACTCTCAATCTTTGATTGAATTATGCAGTCCAATTAAACCCCATTTTCCCTAAAACCTCTCCTGTACTGAAGTCAATGGCCCTTTTCAGAATACGCGCAAATTTGACAATTCCTCTCCACCCTTTTCTCCTCTAGACCCAAATCGCACAACCCATCTCTCCATTTCCATTAACCCCACTATGTTCAGCTCAACTCCCACCTGGGTTCTCACCCTGGTCTTGTTCTTGAGCTTCTTCTCATCCTACCAAGCTGTTGTGGAAGACGACGTCAAGTGCCTTCAGGGGATTAAAGAAGCTTTCAAGGACCCTCTTGGGAAGCTCGAGTCTTGGGACTTCTCCAACTCCTCTGTGGTCGTCTGCCACTTGTGGTGTTTCTTGTCTGGAACGATTGCGAGAATCGAATC